>NC_142936.1:24764043-24851543 GCF_046866305.1 Octopus bimaculoides | reverse complement strand
ACATTGTTGTTGGCACTCTGTCGCTTACGACGTCAAGGGTTCCAGTTGATCCGATCAACAGAACAGCTTGCTCGTGAAATTAACGTGCAAGTGGCTGAGCACTCCACAGACACGTGTACTCTTAACATAGTTCTCGGGGATATTCAACGTGACACAGTGTGACAAGGCTGACCCTTTGAAGTCATTGACATAGAACTCTGAATAAAAGGAATGATATTTAGTATGTTTTTGCTCATAGACCTGCACAACAAGGATTGGCCAGGGGCTAAACTAGAACAACATCATCATCATTGTTGTCATCGTCATTGTCATTTGCAAGGGGTTGCTGAAAAGTTCTTGGCTTTGGGTGAAAGAAAATACAGGAGTATCAGTTAATTATGATTTTATTCAACATGTTCCCCTCTCAGATTCACACACTTATTGCAGAGATCCTTCAGTTTTTCTAAGTCCTGTAAAAGAACTCGGAAGGTTGGGCCTCCAACCAGGCCTTTCGCAATACCCTTAACGCCAGGAACTTTTCAGCACCCCTTTCTATAAGCCTATAAAGGGAGCCTGTATGCAGCTGCTCAACCAACCAGAAATAGCAGCCAAATGTTCCTTAATTCACATCCTAGCTTCTTAAATAGACATTAAAAAATACATATTAGCTAATATAATTCCAGGGCAACTACTCTACATCATCTATACAACAGTAACATCATCACAACATCCCAACAACAACATCATCATCATTTAACGTCCATTTTTCATGCTGGCATGGGTTAGACGGTTTGACTGGAGATGGTAAGCCAGAGAGCTGCACCAGGCTCCAGTCAGTTTTGGCTTGATTTCTGTGGCTAGATGCCCTTCCTAATGCCGACCACTCCACAGAGTGAATCGGCTGTTTTTTATGTGTCACTGGCTTGGGTGCCTTCTCTGTGTCTCTAGCATGGGTGCATTTTATGTGTCACCTGCATGAGTGCCTTTTACATGTCACTAGCACCGGCCATGACCACAGGTTCGCTTGGCTTAACATGTCTTCTCAAGCACAGTAGTTCACCAAAAGTTTCAATAACTTGTCACAATCTCTATGAAACTTAACATCCAAAGATCACATTACACCATCTCGTCCCATGTTTTCCAGGGTCTACCTCTTTCACAGGTTCCTTCTCTTATTCATGTAGTACAGTATTCATTTCATCTTCTTCACTCACTTATTCCTTGGAGGGTCATGGGGCCAGACTCCTCAAGCATACCTTCCATCAGGTCTTGTAGTCCAGTATTATGTCATAACAATTTACTTTATAAATACATATTATCTGTTGAATTCTGTGTTACTGAAATATATTTGTTTACTTTCACACATGGTATCAACTCCATACATCATTGGGCTGTTGTTGCTGCTGTCATTGTTACTGTTGTTGTTGTTGTTGCTGAATCTCATGCAGATAGAGAACATCCCTCTGCTAGAAGTAGAAAAACATACCAGGCAGAAAACCATTCAAGTAACACTGGAGAAATGTGAAGCAAAATACCAGAGGTATGAGTGTTATTTGTGTATATAGTGTGTATGAGAAAGAACAGCAGAGGGTGTGTGTGTGTGTGTGTGTCTGTGTGCATATACGTACAGTGTTTGTAGGTGCACAAGCATAGCCAAATGGTTAAGAGGTTTATTTCACAATGATAACATCTTGATTTTTAATCCTCGTACATTGTAAATTGAACATGTTACCTTCTATCATAGCTTAATTTGGTATCATCACATTAGTGAAATTAGGTAAAGGGAAACTATGTGAAACCCTTAGGTTATTAAAGCCTTCCAATCACCTCTCTCAAGTGACAAGTCCCAAACGTCATTTCAGCTCTTGCCATCACTTGCATGATCTTCCTATTGCCGGCCATTTTCTTGTTTGGATGCCCTTTCTCCCTGGGGCTCAGCAGAGACTTCTGAAGATTGATGTAGAAACCAGGAGAAATCTATCTTGATCACATTCCCAAGCCACTTCCATCTTCCTACCAGCCACCAACTGATTTATCATGCATGAAAACCTTGGTCTTCTTAGTACTTCCAAGTCGGTGACACAGTCTCTGTACGAAATGCAGTGTATCTCCTGCAAGCACCTATGCTGGAAGATGTTCGATTTCTTCTGTAGTGCCTCAGTCAGAGACCATGTTTCATAGTCATAGAGGTTAGAGAAGACAATGTTTTACAGCAGCTGGATTTTTATCTTCATACTAATGTTGTGCGTTTTCAAGGTTCTTCTTAATTTAACATTTAAACCATATCCGGCCAAAAATATTCTACCTGTTTTATGTTCAAATTGACCAGATTTGGTCTCTTACACTTACCCTACAATGCCATTCTAAAAATAAATAATCACATCATTGAAATCTCAAAGCTATAAGAAAATGTATGATTAATTCAAAACAATGTGAATAAATAAGCGTTACATTTGAGAGAATGATCTGAATGCTAAAGGGTTAGTAAAGGTACTGTTAGCTTTACCATTCCTGATGTTAACTTCTTTCTCCAAATCTCCATTACAACTAATGTTACTGCCGAGGTGGTAAGTATGAAAATGAAAAATGTGCAGTGCCACCAAACTTTCACTCATAAACAAGTACGGCTTGGTGACTTGTACTGTCATAGATGCTTATGTTGTTCTAAGCTGATGGACAATATCTTGCCTCCCACCTATTTTTCACTCAGCAAAACATCCAAGATGTGAGATGTGAAAGCAAGAGAATGTTGCACCAACATTTGGCTGGTACTCATTACAGCTGAGGAGACTAGAGTAACGTAAAATGAAGTGTCTTGCTCAAAAAGACGTGCTGACCAGTCCAGGAATCGAACCCATGACCATATGATCATGATCATGAATCAAACACCCCTAACTACTTGGCTATTGTGCCTTCACATATACATTGACAACTCCTTTGTAAATTATTTCAACACACCCATTTTTCTTTGAGCCATGTTACATCACTATTTTCACATCCATCTTCTGTTATAGGGTAATACTCAAATTCAAAGAAGCAATGTTTTTTATGGAGAAATCATACAATTTTGGTCTGTACATGGTTGATACTGAACTGATCACATGTGGTAATGTGAAATTTGAAGAACCTACATTAACTGATTCTTGGTAAGTCTTTGGAGAAACTAGAGTAATGGTTTATTACTGCTACAGGTTTTATGTGAGATATTTCATTACACAAGCTATGAGAGGCTAAATTTGGTGCTGAGAAGATTTGGACCTCTCTATATTTAAATCTGTCAGTTATATGTGTATATGCATTTTATAAACAAATGTTTTTGCGCATGGACAAGGACAGTTGTGTAAAGAAATGCGGATCTCTAACTGTGGAGGGGACCTATGGTAGAGGTAGACCCAGGAAGACATGGGATGAGGCAGTGAAGCATGATCTTCAAACTTTGAACCTCACAGAGGCAATGACTGGTGACTGAGAGCTTTGTCGATGTGCTCTGCTTAAGAGGAACCATCAAGCCAAGTTCATCCATGCTGGTGGCATGTAAAAAAAAAAAACCTTTGAACATTGGGCCTCATGGAGGTAAAGTGGCTGAGTATCTTTTGAGCATTGGGCCTGATGGAGGCAAAGTGGCTGAGTTCCTTTTGAATGCTGGGCCTCACAGAAGCTGTAGAAGTTTGTTGTAGTGTAGGAGAGACAATAGTTAATATACTAGGATATTTTCCACACTACCAGTGTTATCCAAGGGAAAGGCAAAGGCCGATACAGCTTGGTACCAGTGACGTCGCAACTCATTTCTACACCTGAGTGAACTGGAGCAACGTTAAATAAAGTATCTTGCTCAAGAACACAACACGCAGCCCGGTCTGGGATTTGAACTCACAACCTCACGATCGTAAGCTCAACGCTCTAACTACTGAGCCGTGTGCCTTCACACACACACACACACATACATATATATATAACTTTTGTACGACCCTCTTATTCTTTCATTCTTTCTTTCTATCAGCCCCTTCACACTATTGTCTCTCCTACACTACAACAAACTTCTACAGCTCGCTTTTATTTTCCTTTCTATGAAAACTTACTCAACAATAATATACACAACTTTTTTGCTTATACACTATCAAAAAAACCTTTTTTATATACTAATTAGCTCTATATTGGATTATTTAAGTTTATAAGTTTATAATCGAAATCGTGATGGCACCTGTACCAGTGGAGTGCTAGGAGCACTGTCCAAGCATGATCATTGCCAGAGCAGCTGTCTGGCTTCCGTGCCAGTGGCACGTAAATAGCACCATTTGAGTGTGATTGTTACCAGCGTTGCCTTACTGGCACTTGAAAAAACATTCAAGTGAGGTCATTGCCAGTGCCACTGGACTGGCTCCTGTGCAGGTGGCACGTAAAATACACCATTTTGAGCGTGGCTATTGCCAGTACCACCTGACTGGCCTTCGTGCCGGTGGCACGTAAAAGCACCCACTCCACTCTTGGAGTGGTTGGCATTATGAAGGGCATCCAGCTGTAGAAACTCTGCCAAATCAGATTGGAGCCTGGTGTAGCCATCTGGTTCACCAGTCCTCAGTCAAATCGTCCAACCCATGCTAGCATGGAAAGCGGACGTTAAACAATGATGATGGTGATGATGAACATAAGTAATCCCCTTTATGTCAACTTTATTTAAACCTTATTACTCGTACAGCATCTGTTTCTAAATTTTCATTGAAGGAGTTTTAAATAGACACACATAGGAATTCATAGAGAAAATGTCAGATTCTAATATTACATATATATTAGCACCCACTTATATATTTTTTAGTCTTGATTCATGACTGCAAGAACGAATATATTAATCCAATATGATAACTAAGAGAAAATTGATGTATTTCTAATGTCTTTTTAAGCTTTTATACCAGCTACTGATGAGTACAAATATGACTATTATGATTTTCTATTATGAATATCTGAGTCTTTTTGTATGAAACAAATTGTATAGCAACGTGAAAAATAAAAACTATAATCCATTTCAACATCTAATCTCCATTAAATAAATATGAATGAATTTGTTGAACTGTGTTCAATAAGTTAACTCATATATATACTCAGATTCAATGGCCGAAGACTAGCGACATGCTTGAAACTCAGAGTACTGAGTTGGAACTGTTTTGATCCATATGCAACTGTTTCGATCCATATATATATACATAAATACATCATCATCATCATCATCATCATTATCGTTTAACGTCCGCTTTCCATGCTAGCATGGGTTGGATGATTTGACTGAGGACTGGTAAACCAGGTGGCTACACCAGGCTCCAATCTGATTTGGCAGTGTTTCTACAGCTGGATGCCCTTCCTAATGCCAACCACTTCGAGAGTGTAGTGGGTGTTTTTATGTGTCACCCACACGAAGGCCAGTCAGGCAGTACTGGCAACGGCCATGCTCGAAATAGGGTATTTTACGTGCCACCTGCACAGGAGCCAGTCCAGTGGCACTGGCAACGATCTCGCTATATATATATATATATATATATATATATCATGCATGTGTATCTTATGTTTCTATCCGTCCTCCACCTCACTTGACAACTGCTGTTGATTTGTTTACACCCCCATAACTTAGTGGTTCGGCAAAAAGTGACTGATAGAATAAGTCCCAGGCTTCAAAATATAACTACTGGGGTTGATCTGTTTGGCTACACCCTTTAAGGCAATGTCCCCTGAAGAAAATTGTTCAATGTTATATAAAAGAAACAAAGAAATTATTTTACAAAAAACTCCAAAAAAAAAATGTTAAAAACTGTGGTATTTCTTTTGTTGCAGGTATGACTGCTGTTGTGATATGATCCTGGATAATTTCTGTAAATGGGATTTCCAACAACTTGATATCTGTGGGATAGATGTTCTCAGTGTGTTTAAAGTGACCAACCGAGCTGTCAATTTACGATTTGACAACTATCTCATGTCTTTGGTATCTCTGCCAGACGAAGGATATAATTTGACTGATCAGTAGGTCATTGTTATTGTCATTGTTGTTGTTATTTTATCTTGTTTATTTTTGAGACTGTTCTTACTTTATCATTATCATCATCATCAACGTCAACGTTCAACGTCCATTTTCCATGCTGGCATAGGTTGAACAGTTTGACGGGAACTAGCAAGGCCAGGGGCTGCACCATTGTATTTTTTGCAAGGTTTCTATGGCTGGATGCCCTTCTTAATGCCAACCACACCACAGAGTGTACTGGTTGTTTTTTACATGGCACCATCACCAGTGTTTTTTACATGGCACTAGCACCCACACCAGTGCCTTTTATGTGGCACTTTGGTTTTAGAATCTCACTTCTGTTGTGGTGGGCAAGTCTTCTCAAGTACAACAACGCACCACATATCTCAGTCTTCTCTCATCTCCTTCATAAGGTTCAGCGTTTTGAAGTCATCCTTCAATACTTCATCCCATGTCTTCTTGCATCTTGTTTTTTTTTTTGTTTCTTTTTTTGTTATTTATCCGTCAGTTACTCCTTTTTCCAGGTTGATTCTGATAGAGTATTGCAGCATTGACCATCTTTTATGGTTATGTAGGTGTACATTATATTCTAATGTAATAGTCCTTAACCTTTTGCAACTCATAGCCTCCTTTTATTTACATTATTCACATTTGTTAACACGTTTCGGCTGATATACCCTCCAGCCTTCATCAGATGTCTTGGGGAAATTTCAAACCTGGATTCTCATTCCTACGGTATTTTTCAATGTTGTTGTTATTGTTGTTGTTATTATTATTATTATTATTATTATTATTCAGGTCATTGCCTGGAATTGAATTTAGAATCTTGGAGTTAGTAGCCTGCGCTCTTAACCACTACGCCAAATGCCCATGGGCAATTGTGGAATGAATTTTAGGGCTTATAAATCTAATATTTTTCTATCCTTCCCTAATACCAGTTCCCATATGCTGCTCATATCGGCACTCGGTCTGCTTAGAAGGCTGTTGTGTCCAAGCATATTTTCCAGTGGTGTTCCCTGTCTATTATTTTAACTTCATCCCACAGGTGGAGGTGGTCTCCATTTTTCCATACATGATCAGCTATACCCGATTTATCAATATCTCCTCATGTCACAGTTTTGCGATGTTAGTCTACCCTTATTTATCATAGTCCTCCAGGCAATCACAGAGGAGTTCAAGACAGGTTGCCCCTGGGAGCTCCTCTATGCTGATGACCTTGCCCTAATTGCGGAGTCACTATCAGAACTAGAGGAGAAGTTTCAGGTGTGGAAGCAAGGTCTAGAATTGAAGGGCCTTAGAGTCAACCTAGCTAAAACCAAAATCCTAATACGTAGGAAGGTAGATAAAACACAAACCCCTACAGGTAGATGGCCCTGCTCAGTATGTAGAAAAGGAGTAGGTAGTAACTCTATAAGATGTACCCGGTGCAAGCTATGGACACATAAGAGGTGCAGCAACATCAAAGGCAGGTTAACTAGCAAGTTAGTTTTTGTTTGTGGCAGATGTTCAGGTGCAATAAAGACTGTAAACAAACAGGAAACAACTTCTATCTCATTCCAGGGTGAAAAACTAGAGATAGTCGATAGCTTCCGCTATCTGGGCGACCAAGTTAGTAGTGGGGGTGGGTGCGCTGAAAGTGTAGCTGCTAAAATAAGAATAGCCTGGGCAAAGTTTAGAGAGCTCTTACCCCTGCTGGCGACAAAGGGACTCTCACTCAGAGTAAAAGGCAGACTGTATGACACATGCGTACGAACAGCCATGCTACATGGCAGTGAAACATGGGCTGTAACTGCTGAGGACATACGTAAGCTTGCAAGGAATGAAGCCAGTATGCTCCGTTGGATGTGTAATGTCAATGTGAATACCCGTCAGAGTGTAAGTATCTTGAGAGAAAAGCTGAACATTAGAAGCATCAGTTGTGGTGTGCAAGAGAGACGATTGCGCTGGTATGGACATGTGGTGAGAATGGATGAGGATAGCTGCGTGAAAAAGTGCCACACCCTAACAGTTGAGGGAACCCGTGGAAGAGGTAGGCCCAGGAAGACCTGGGCTGAGGTGGTGAGGCAAGACCTTCGTACATTGGGCCTCACTGAGGCGATGACTACTGACCGAGACCTTTGGAAATGTGCTGTGCGTGAGAAGACCCGGCAAGCCAAGTAAGATCGTTGCCAGTGCCCCTGGACTAGTTCTTGTGCGGGTGGCACATGAGATGCACCATTTTGAGCGTGGCCATTGCCAGGGCACATGAGATGCACCATTTTGAGCGTGGCTGTTGCCAGTACCGCCTGACTGGCTCCCGTAGGATTTTCGAGTGAGATCGTTGCCAGTGCCCCTGGACTGGCTTGTGCGGGTGGCACATAAAAGACACCATTTCAAGCGTGGCCGTTTTCGTGCGGGTGACACGTAAAAGCACCCACTACACTCTCTGAGTGGTTGGCGTTAGGAAGGGCATCCAGCTGTAGAAACTGCCAAATTAGACTGGAGCCTGGTGTTGCCATCCGGTTTCACCAGTCCTCAGTCAAATCGTCCAACCCATGCTAGCATGGAAAGCGGACGTTAAACGATGATGATGATGATGATGATATATATATATATATTTATATATATATATATACATATATATATATATATATATATATATATATATATATATATATATATGTATATATATATATATATATATATATATATATATATATATATATATGTATATATATATATATATATATATATATATATATATATATATATATATATATATATATATATATATATCTCAATGAATAAATAACAACTGATGGATAGCGTGTCAATTCACTACAGCTGTTTCTAACGAGAGGATGTGAATTACATTCTTCATTATTGAATTATTTAATAGTGGTTTTTCTCTAAATTATATACATACATACATATATATATATATATATATATATATATATATATAGATATATATATATATATATATATATATAATTTAGAGTAAAGTACCAAAGTTCATGAGCTCATCCATGAAAATTAATTGAGTTTTTGCCTGTAAATTTGGATTTATATCCCTAATATTATTATTATATATATATTGTATATACATACACAAAAACACACACACACACACACACACACATATGTATGTACATATAAGCATATTCATTGTTGTTGTTGTTGGCACTCCGTCGCTTACGACGTCGAGGGTTCCAGTTGATCCAATCAACGGAACAGCCTGCTCGTGAAATTAACATGCAAGTGGCTGAGCACTCCACAGACACGTGTACCTTTAACGCAGTTCTTGGAGATATTCAGCGTGACACAGCGTGACAAGGCTGACCCTTTGAATTACAGGCACAACAGAAACAGGAAGTAAGAGTGAGAGAAAGTTGTGGTGAGAGAGTACAGCAGGGTTCGCCACCATCCCCTGCCGGAGCCTCGTAGAGCTTTAGGTGTTTTCGCTCAATAAACACTCACAACGCCTGGTCTGGGAATCGAAACCGCGAGTCCGCTGCCCTAACCACTGGGCCATTGCGCCTCCACGTAAGCATATTCATACACATGTGATATATCCATACATACACAAATGCAATATGCATACACATGTTTATGATACACACACGCACACACATTCTTAATATTTTATACTCCCTCACATTGTTTTATGCACACACACACACACACCCATCATTTTCTTTGGATTTCTCTGAAAAACACAAAATTGACAATTAAGTATCAATATTGCTTCATCAATGGTTGTGTGGTTGTTTCTAGTTCAATCCCACTGCGTGGCACCTTTGGCAAGTGTCTTCTCCTACAGCCCTGTAGGCAGAGACTGTGCAGAAGCCCATCATATAGCCAATGTTGTTTGTTGACAGCCAATGCTGGTTCATTTCCATCCTTGTAACTGAGCAGTTCCCCAGAAAAGACTGATAGAATGAAAACCAGATTTTAAAAAGAGAATATTTCCTCATGATCAAACATGCCTTGGAAAACTGAAAAAGAAAGACAGTGATGCTCACGGCTGCCACACAATGTCAAAACAAGGAGACAGTAATAGGCACACACACACACAAGAGGCTTCTTTCAGTTTCCATCTACAAAATCCACTCATAAGGCTTTGGTTGGCCTGTGATTATAGAAGAAGACACTTGCTCAAGGTGCCATGCAGTGGAATTGAACTTGAAGCCATGTGGTTAGGAAGCAAACTTAATTACATCAATGTACTGCACACAATAACAAGTATTGTTAATATACGAATGCAGCAATTACTATAATGGTGATAGCATGGGAGAAGAGTCTGAACTGAAATGTAATGAGGAGATGGAACCTTACATAAATGATACTTCCTGAGCTTTTTTTAATGTTTTTTCCTAGGAGAGTCAATGGAAGGCTTCGTTTTCATCTTCTGGTTCCTCTTCAACTACACATTGACTGATTATATATATATATATATACAAAGAAAATTTAGAAAATGGAGATATAGCATTAATATTATTTATTATCTGCAAAAATCCAACATATTCTCTTACAGCTTTTTCAATTTAGCCTAAAAGATTAAATTGCAATAATTAAATCATTATATTAGGCAAAATCTCATCAGAGGAGTAGAAAAGATATACTGATAGGTTATTAGGGGTTGTGTTTTCAAATCATTTCAGCAGACTGAATATTATCTTGTAGCTAATAATTGGTATAAGCCTGCTAAGATGATTTGAAAACACAACACCTAATAACCTAATGGTATATCTTTCCTACCCTTCTGATGAGATTTTGCCTAATATAATAATTTATTTATTGTAATTTAATCTTTTGCAGATAATAAATTATATTAATGCTATATCTCCATTTTCTAAATTATCTTTTGAATATTATTATTCACAAAAAATACCAGGCAATGAACCAGTAATTCATTGGATATTACTGTCCCTTAATGAGGTTATTTTAACCTCTAATTCAATATATATATATATATATATAGCAATAAGAAAATGGAGGAGAATATGCGGTATCCATCGACTTGCAGACCAGTGTATTCCATTGAATTATACACTGTCTGCAAGTCAATAGATACCGCATATTCTCCTCCATTTTCTTATTGCTATATAAATTTAGGGTAAAATAACCCCCTTTTACCCGCACCCACTTATTACACTTGGTATAACACTAGTGTAACAATAATTGGGTACCCTCCCAGCAGTATATTAGATAGATACTATCCCTCAATGGGTTGAATCCTCAACCCCTAACTCTCTTGCATTATATATATATATATATATATACATATATATATATATATAAAGGTAAGCAGAGTTAGTGGCTATAGTAACCAACTAGGGATTGAATATCCAAATTTACCATCAGTATCAGTTATCCGTGCTATCCCTGGGCATGGGTATACAGGCACACTATGCTCATAGAGTACAGGTAACAACAGAATAAACAAAAGTTGATCAGGAATCAAATTTAAATAATAAGAAAATGGAGAAAACTTTAGATCAACAAACAAATCAATTGGACCACATCTGTAGCTTATTATTTAATACAAAACACGACATAACATTTATGTGACATAACAATTCTTATGGCCATTTCTGCTTCCGATGTCAGTCAGTGCCTACAAAAGAATTGCAAAAATAATATTCTTCATCTTCATAGGATATTCGAACTAGAACATTGAGCTTCATTAGAATGAATACAAAAGTGTCCAAAAAATAAACAAAAGGAAGCGGGAATAGGAAAGAAAACATGGCCTAGAAAAGAAGCCAGGAGGCCTAATATATTAAAAATCATACAATCTTCCATCATAGGGTTTCGAAGTCAGTGGGCAAATATATATATATATATATATGTATATATATATATATATATATATATATATATATATATATATATATATACACAACGACCTCGAACCCACAAGAGTTAACAAGTGAAACAGAGACAGACAGAAACAAGAAAAATGCCCCTGGTATTTGAATACTATACAAATATGTTTTTAAAAAGACTTTTCATTTAAATTTGCCAAAATTTAATTTTTCCAAAATTTGTTATTCATATTTACTGTTGAAAAGATCTCAAGGATCGAAACCGGTACTGAAATGTTTTTTATAGAAGTATTTTAGCATTTTCTACTTTGTCTTTTTTCCATATGTATGTATGTATGTATGTATATATATATATATATATATATATATATATATATATATATATATATACACATATAATTAAGGGATCAGCAAAATATTTGCTTCACCATATACCGAAGTTCAGAAAATAGCAGCTAAAAAAGCTGAGAATCTCACAGATAGCATCACTTGTAACTCACAAAGGCAAAGTGATGCTATCTGTGAGATTCTCAGCTTTTTTAGCTGCTATTTTCTGAACTTCGGTATATGGTGAAGCAAATATTTTGCTGATCCCTTAATTATATGTATAAATATATGAATTTTTGAATAAGTTCTCCACCAATAATGGTGCTTTCATACCGATGGGCTTGGTAAAAATTATTAATTGTTAATTGATTTATTAATTAATAAATTGATAATCCTTTACCCTTTTAATTTGTAATATATATATATATATATATATATATATATATATATATATATATATATATATACACACATATATAAGTCAACAATTTGTTGGCCTTTTAAGGTTTTTATAACTATTTATATAATATTATGTTATGTTATTTATTATATTCATAGTATTTAATGTAATATTGTAATATAAATAAATTATTGGATTGTCAATAGAATATCTCTATATTTAATTTATCTTTATATATATATATATATATATATATATATATATATATATATATATATATATTGCAGTGTGAAACTGATTGGTAAGATCAGCTGTAATGGATATATAATACTGTACACTTTGGATTATATATATATATATATATATATATATATATATAAACACCGTCAGAGTGTAAGTATCTTGAGAGAAAAGCTGAACATTAGAAGCATCAGTTGTGGCGTGCAAGAGAGACGATTGCGCTGGTATGGACATGTGGTGAGAATGGATGAGGATAGCTGCGTGAAAAAGTGCCACACCCTAACAGTTGAGGGAACCCGTGGAAGAGGTAGGCCCAGGAAGACCTGGGCTGAGGTGGTGAGGGAAGACCTGGGCTGAGGTGGTGAGGCAAGACCTTCGTACATTGGGCCTCACCGAGGCGATGACTACTGACCGAGACCTTTGGAAATGTGCTGTGCGTGAGAAGACCCGGCAAGCCAAGTAAGATCGTTGCCAGTGCCCCTGGACTGGTTCTTGTGCGGGTGGCACATGAGATGCACCATTTTGAGCGTGGCCGTTGCCAGTACCGCCTGACTGGCTCCCGTAGGATTTTCGAGCGAGATCGTTGCCAGTGCCCCTGGACTGGCTTGTGCGGGTGGCACATAAAAGACACCATTTCGAGCGTGGCCGTTTTCGTGCGGGTGACACGTAAAAGCACCCACTACACTCTCTGAGTGGTTGGCGTTAGGAAGGGCATCCAGCTGTAGAAACTCTGCCAAATCAGACTGGAGCCTGGTGTTGCCATCCGGTTTCACCAGTCCTCAGTCAAATCGTCCAACCCATGCTAGCATGGAAAGCGGACGTTAAACGACGATGATGATGATTCACCAAATCTCTTGATTTTGTTTTTGGTTTTTACCCTACCAAATTCTGGTGCCACAAACATTTTAATTATCACATTTAATCTTTTGATTAAATCTATATTATTATTAAGTATGTAGATATATAGGTATGTATGTGTGCATGCATGCACACACACACACACACACACACACACACACACACACACACACAGACATAGCTATTTGCTTTCTGAATAATATCCTCATTTATTCTGTGATAAAAATTTTCATATGTGTCCACTTTTTCATGCATAATGCAAGGGAAGAAATTCATTATATCTTTTTACTGAGATAAAACAACATTTATATTTCTGCTATTATTTTTAAAATATATATATATTCTTGTAACCACCATTGCTTATTACTAACAACAAAAACACTTTCCACATTTGGACATAAACAGACTACATGAGTTTAAAAACAAGCAAGATTACCTGTTTTGGATGCCAAATGAAAATTCTGATGGTTATTTATTGGAGAAAATATTGCAGGATGGCTTTTCATTTTCCAGATATGCACAGGTAGGTGAGAATAATTATGTATCTTTATGTTGGCCATTGGAGGGAACTAGCCAAGATATTAATCTATAAATATCGTGCTGTGTCAACCTCTTTTCTTTCAACTAAAGACTGATTTCTTCCTTTTTTACTAACTTTATCATTTTTGAATTTTTTTTTATACAGTTTGGTCAGGGGAAGTTAGTTGCCTCCATAACCTCAAGGAGATTGGTGAGATGGATACCACTGATGCTCAGTTGAACATCTCTGATAACTCCTCTACAAGAAAAGTGTTGACAAGAAGCATATTTCAAAGGGACTAATTTGTGCAGAGTGTGGGCAGTGGGAACAAATACAGTTTAGAAGATCAAAGGAGGAAAGATGGGTGTGTCAAGTACTTCATCATTCATGCACTGTAACATTACTCATCCAGTGAAACCAGTTCGTTTAACCCTTCTGATACCAACCTGCCTGAAACTAGTTTTACTTCTATGATACAAACTTCCTGTTTTAATGTAATCTACTTTAAAAACCTTTCATCAAAATTTCATACTAATTTATGTTCAAAACACCAGTTTAATAATGGTTTCAAATTTTGGCACATGACCAGCAATTTCAGGGGAGGAGGGAAATCAATTACATCGACCCCAGTGCTCAACTGGTACCTGTTTATTGACCCCCAATAAAATAGGCACGGTCAAACTCAGCAGAATTCGAACTCAGAACATAAAGACAGGTCAAATGTCGCTAGGCATTTTTCCCAACATGCTAACTATTCTGCCAGCTTGCCAATCTACACCAGTTTGATAGTGACAAAGTTATTTTGCCAAATTCTCCATTAATTTAAAAATTGACCAAAATAAAGTCTGTGCATTTCAACAGAAATATGGTAATGAAGGGGTTAACATTTTTACAGCCTTCGTACATCCTTCACACATTGATTAGGTCACCAGGTAATAGAAGGCAGTAACTCTCTAGAAATAGTTACTGCCTTTTGTTTTTGACCACCCTGAGCTCATTTTGTGTGTGTGTGATTAGCAATATGGACATAAACATCATCATGCACACCAGGAAAACCCTGATCTGGGTTAAGCAGACTGACCTGGAAAGTTCCTTTGACATTGCAATGGCAACATTCAACAATGCTCATGTATGTGACCCTATAGACCTAGTTAATATAGTTAAGCTTTGTAGGAAATTCCCCTCAACTAGTTCTGGCCTGTATGGGGATGATACCTTGGTGATATCAAGAGAGGCAAACAGCCACATGTTTGAAAGGCAAGGGAAAGAACTATCCCATGCCCTTAATTCTCCTGGATTCAAAGCCACGATAGAGACCAACATGAAAATGAGTGATTTCTTGGATGTGACATTAAACCTAGATAGACACTGGTACCTATAACCTTTTTCAGAAACCTGTCTTCATATAAGATCTTCAACACCATGGTCATATATTGCAACAAAACTCTGGCTGTCAATAGTTTCAATGATAGGATTAGTTATATGCTCAGCCCTCACACCATCAAGAGAAAATACCTCCATAAGGTTATATGGATAACACTGCCATTTTTCTTTACTGAAATTGTGTAGGTAAGATATTCCTTAGTTGAGATGATAAGCATGTCACCCAAACACAGATACAGACATACATTGAGGATGTCATTTATCTGTGCACCTAACATATAGGAAATATTAGCAAGTAGACCCAAATCTAAAAGTGAGGCACATTGTTCATGCAAAGGTAACTCTAAATGCTCACCAAATGGCCACAGTAATACAAAAACTGTTGTGTGAGATGGAGGTGGTCTTCAAAGACATCATCATCAATCATCATCATCATCATCATCATCATCATCATCATCATCATCATCATCATTACCATTTAACATCTATCTCCCATGCTGGCATAGATAGAATAGTTTGACAGGATCAAACAAGCTGGAGAACTGCATTAAGTTCCACTGTGTTTTGGAATGATTTCTGCAGCTGGATGCCCTTACTAATGCCCATACTAAACCACTTTACGGAGTGTACTGGGTACTTTTCTTGTGACACCAGCACTAATGAGGTTGCCAAGTAAATTGCAAGACAAAGAAGAAAAAAACCCTCAACTGAGTGAGGTTGCAGTAGAAAAGGAAGTGGTTTTATGCCAGATGTAGAGGGACAGGCACAGGTGTCTTGGAATAGAGGAGATTGGTAGTTAGCCTACATTACATAAGTCTGGGAGGAGCTGGAAAGAAGATTAAAATGTTGGTGATGGGTGTCAGAGTAAACTATCAAGATAGGAAATCCTAATTTATAGGTGGTTTATGTCTTTCTGAATGCTTACTATCAATGTGTGAGAAATGAAATAGTTACACCCAGAAATCAAATCAAGATCTTAATTCTGCTCTATGATACTCATATATTATTGTAATGACTGGTCTTATTTAGTTTCATGACACTTCTGATCAAACAAACTTATTAAAAATATCTCAACAGTGATTATGCTGTTTGTTTTGTTTTGTTTTATTTACTAAAGGTATGCATGGCTCAGTGGTTAGAGCATTGGGCTCACAGTCATGAGGTAGTGAGTTTGATTCCTGGACCAAGCTGTGTGTTGTATTCTTGAGCAAGACACTTTATTTCACATTGCTCCAGTTCACTCAGCTGTAGAAATAAGTTGCGATGTCACAGGTGCCAAGCTGTATCAGCCTTTGCCTTTCCCTTGGATAACATTGGTGGCATGGAGAGAGGAGACTTGTATTCATGGGTGACTGCTGGTCTTCCATAAACAACCTTGCCAGGACTTGTGCCCTGGAGAGGAACCTTCTAGGTACAATCCTGCAGTCATTCATGATCAAAGGGGGTCTTTACCCTTTCAACTAAAGATATGTAGGACTACCTTATCTAATGTGTCCTTTCCTAATTCAAGATAGTAGGATATGATTTGAGGGAGATTTGGTTACTATTTCTAGAACAAGTGATTACATAGAAGCTCTCTTTTGAAAGAGAGCTTCCACTCAGTGAACATGTAATTCCATTTGATTTTTACATTATTAATCTCTTCATTGTATGCTGGCACAGAAACTTTAGTGTATATAATAAAAATTTCCTATGATTATGTAATAATTTCCTATAATAACACAAATATAATGCCAGTTTTAATTTCATATCTTTCCAGGCACAAAATGAAGACAACGCTATTAAACTGTACAACTGCCTATATTTTGCTGATCTCCAAAGACTCAAAAATCTGGGTATGCAAAACCATACTGAATCTGAAGATTCTTTCCAAATCAAATATGGTAAAAACAAAATTATATTTCCATTGCTGTAGTTATTCCATTAGAGATTTGATAAGAACATATATTGAAGCTATAACACAATTGCATAAAGGTTGAGTCACATTACGGAGATGTATTTGCATAGCAAGTGACTTGACCTGAGATTGTGTACTGAATTAAAAACAATTGCAGCATTAAAGATGTTTGTAAGCCATTTAAGAACACACAAAAACCATTAGTTTCTCTGTTCACTGACAAAATTTTGTGCTAGCACAAGTATGAAGTTTTGTCAGTGAACAGGTCACAGTTTCAAAGTGACGAAAATATTTTGACACAAATGAAATTTAAATATTGCAGTGAAACTAACAGTTTTTGTATGTTTGTGAGTCACATTTGTTATATATCAACTATACTATATTAGTTATAAAATACATATGTGCTGTTACATTCATTTTTATTGTGTTGTTGTTTTACAACAGAGTAGAATTGGTAGAGCATCAGATAATGAAATACTTTGGAGGTATTTGTTGCATACTATAGTTTTTCTAGATTCATATCACATCAGGATTAACTTTGCCTTCTGTCTTTTTGGAATAGATAAAGTACCACTTGATCTATGCTGCAGTTCCCTACCTTAAGACTGAGGAGTCCTAAGAGTTCACTGAGGTAGTATTAAGGGTCTACTAGAGTACTAATGGGGGTCCATCACTTGTTTTCAGAATTATAAAAGCTGCAGTACAGATGATGTAAATATTTAAAAAAAGAAACTTTAAGTAAAGCAAGTGAAAAGTTTGGTAAAATATGTGAGGTGATGTCATCATCATCTTCATCATCATCGTTTAATATCCGCTTTCCATGCTAGCATGGGTTGGAGGATTTGACTGAGGACTGGTGAACCAGATGGCTGCGCCAGGCTCCAATCTGATTTGGCAGAGTTTCTACAGCTGGATGCCCTTCCTAACTCCAACCACTCCGAGAGTGTACTGGGTGCTTTTACGTGCCACCAGCACGAGGACCAGTCAGGCGGTACTGGCAACGGCCACACTCAAATGGTGTTTTTTACATGTCACCTGTACAGGAACCAATCCAGTGGCACTGGCAATGACCTCACTCAAATGTTTTTTCACGTGCTAGTAAGGCGACGCTGGTAACAAACACGCTCAAATGGTGTTATTAAAGGAAAGATATGTTATTTTACATATGTTGTTAAATTCTTCAATTATATTTTGGGAAAGATTCCCCAAATCAAATATAAGAAAATAATCTAAGAGTTGGAGCAGAAAGTGTTAAAACTGGCAAGTAATTCTGGAGAGTTGTAACAGAAAGCATTGATGTATTTATAGTTTTTGTATTCGTGGTTGGTAAAGATAGATTGCATCAGTAGCAGCAAGTAATGAGGTACACCTTTAAATAACAGTAGTAAGTATCCTGGTTAGTAGAGGTTTTGTGAATGTGTAAGGGAGTAGTTGGAAAGGTCGCTGAACTATAAGATAGTATTAATAGCAGTAGATAACTGGATTATTTTTCTGTCTTAATTTTGA
Source organism: Octopus bimaculoides (assembly GCF_046866305.1). Taxonomy (NCBI): domain Eukaryota; kingdom Metazoa; phylum Mollusca; class Cephalopoda; order Octopoda; family Octopodidae; genus Octopus; species Octopus bimaculoides. The sequence continues at coordinate 24,832,619 of NC_142936.1, read as the reverse complement.
TAAAAGGAATATTTTCTGATATATAATAGAAGCATTAAACAATCTATGTAGGATACACAATATTTTGTCTCACCTGCATTGTTTTAATGTCTTCTGAAAAATATTTGTCATTTACACATCAACAATGCTTCAAGCGAATTTCAAAATTCAGTTACATACGCGTATCTGTCAATTGAGGGATGAAACACAGAAAATGACATTTTTGTTAGTCAATAAAATTAGCCTTATCCAGTAGACTGCCCTGGAGACTGGGAAAATTCATTTAAATAAAAGGGGATCTTTAGAAATAAAAAGCTTGAATTAAAAAGCTTAAAGGCAGCGAGGTGGCTGAAACGTTAGCATGCCAGTCAAAATGCTTAGCGGTATTTCCTGTGCCGTTACGTTCTGAGTTCAAATTCCACCGAGGTCAACTTTGCCTTTCATCCTTTCGGGGTCGATAAATTAAGTACCAGTTACGCACTGGGGATCGATGTAATCGACTTAATCCCTTTGTCTGTCCTTGTTTGTCCCCTCTATATTTAGCCCCTTGTGGGCAATAAAGAAATAAGAAATAAAAAGCTTGTGAAATAATGATCTGATGGATTGTGTCCACTAATCTAGCTTTCTACCTTTTTTAAAGATGGTGAGCTGTCAGAATCGTTAGCACACTGGTCATCACATAATTGTTGTAAACAAGTGTCACCATTATGTAAGTGGTGTCCTGCATTTGCAATCTTCTGTCGAAACATGTCCTTCTTTGGCAAAATATTACCTTGCTTAGAAACAGGGAAGCCCTGCTGGAAGGGCATGTAGCCATAGAAAATCTACTTCAATAGATTCTTTCTAAACCATGCAAGCCTTTAAAGTGGACATTAAAACAAGATTGTTGTGGCTGTTGTGATGACAGTCATCTCTTATTAACATATTTGTTTATTTTTTTGACAGGGAAGTTGCTTATTTGTCGTGTGTTTACAGGAAATCCAGTCGAGATTGAGGACGATAAAAAGTGAGTAAAGACAATTTTGCTGCTGCCTCTGGTGTGTGTGTGTATGTGGTGGGGTTGACTGAAGTTATAAAACATTCCATATATTTCACAGCAATGGTACTGCTTTGGCTGGGAGTTTAAGAAGTTTACATAGCAATCACAATGTTTCAGGTTCAACCCCACTGTGTGGTACTTTGGATAAGTGTATTCTATCCAAATCTTGTGAATGAAATTGAGTAGAAAGATTAACCCAAGGATAAATGGCAGCTTCTGTTAACTTTGCAGAATCTTTGAGAGTGTTGTAGGTAATGGTATAAAGAAACCACATCTCATAGAATATCCTCAGATCAAAGACATAGTCAGGATACATGCAATAGAATCTACTCCATTAACATCACCAATTGAACCTGGGTTAAACCATCTAACACATGTCAGCTCGGAAGCTGGATGTTAAATGATGATGGAGCAGGAATGATTATGACTTATGTACAACAAAATTGTTTCCAGCATCCCAAGCCTTACTAAGGATTTTTCATAGCCTTAAGTTATATTTTTGAAAATTCATGGTACACCTAGGTACCTCTTGTAGTACACCACTATGTTGCAGTGCTTCATTTGGTAACCACTGAGCTAGAGTATTCAGCTAATCCAACCCCTGTCTGATCATCATCATTATCATCATCACCATCATCATCATCATTGTCATCATCATCATTGTCATCATCATCATCGTCATTTAGCGTCCATTTTCCATGCTGGCATGGATTACCCGGTTTGACTGGAACTGGTAAACCAGAGAGCTGCACCAGGCTCCAGTCTGTTTTGGCTTGATTTCTATGGCTGGATGCCTTCCTAACACCATCCACCCAACAGAATGCACTGGGTGCCTTTTACGTGTCACCGGCATGGGTGCCTTTAACATGTTACTGACATGGGTGCCTTTCATGTGTCACCAACATGGAACCCTTTTACATGTCACTGGTACTGACCACAACTATGACTTCATTTAGCTTCACATGCCTTCTCAGGCACAGCAAGTCACCAAAAGTCTCAGTCACTTGTCATTACCCCCATGAGACTCAACATATGAAGATCCTCATTTCTGATTCAGTGATCTCCTCCCACTTGTTTATAACTTCTACATCAATATATTTAGTGTCTAACATATCTCTCCGTCCTCTATTTTGCAGAATCAACCCAGCTAACTACCCACAATTCACTTCCTTTTATAAAACTAAGAAAACGTTGTTAAAGCAGTCAGGTAAGGCCAAACCATAAGATCACTTTAGCCCTGTCGAATATTCTGCTTATTTATTCACATTGTTTTGAATTAATCATGCATTAACTCATAGCTTTGCGATTTCAATGATATGATTGTTTATTTTTAGAATGACATGGTAGGATAGGTGTGAGATGCTGGATCTGGTTGATCTGAGCATAAACTGATAGAATATCATAGATTCTAAGAGTATTATATTTTATTGCTGGAGGAATTGTATGTAATAAAAGACTATGTAATTTCCTCTCCTTTTTTTCTCTCTCTCTCTCCTTCTTTCTCCTTTTCTCCCTCTTTCCTTCTCTTTCCTCCTCTCTCTCTGAAATTTCAAATGTGTGAGGTATAGATGTGGCTGTGTGATTATGAAGCTTACGTACCAGCCACATGGTTTCAAGTTCAGTCCCTCTGAGTGGCACCTTGGGCAAGTGTCTTCTACAATAGCGCCAAGTAGCCAAAGCTTTGTGAGTGGATTTATGCAGACAGCATCTCAAATACATTTATACATGTGTGTGTGTGTGTGTATTAGTGTCTCCTTTTCTGGGCATCACATGATAGTTGTAAATGAGCATCACTGTCATACCAAGGGTATCCTTCATTTCCAATCTCCCACAAAAACATATCTTGTCATAGAGAAATATTACATTATTTAGAAATAGGTAAGGTTTGGTGACAGTAAGAGCATCCAACCACTGAAAATCTACCTCAAAAAATTCCATCCAACACATGCAAGCATGGAAAAGTGGTCATTAAAATTATCATTATTATTATTATTGAGTGAGTGAGCTGTGCATGCCATCAAAGTGATACTGGAGTATACCCATCATGACTACCTGTCTGATAGGGGCACACCAGGCACATGCATCACAACCACATGTGCATGACATGGTGATCTCATATCACAATAAACTGCGCATGACCTTGCAGGTGGGGCACAGCTAGAATTTTCTTCACACCAAGTAACACATCCAGAATAAGAGTTGTTTAAGGACGTTGAATGAAACACCCATGTTTCCAGAGGTGAATTATTCAAACCTCAAAGAATCATTATTATTATTATCATCATTATTATTATTATTATTATTATTATTATTATTATTATTATGGCCATCAGCTGACGAAGCCACGCTGGATCTCGGTGCCATATCTTGTTTTCGAAAATCATCAGTTTTCTCCGGAAAATAGTGGTGCTTTCCTGTCATTTTCAACCAGGGTGGAGAATAGGGGATCCTTCTTCTGCTGATGAGTTCCTTTTTTGTTAAAAGTCCCCCTACTTCTTGGGGGACTTATCAAATTTATTCCATTTATTCCACATGGTAAAATTTAGAATTTTGCTCAATGGCAGCAACAAAGAGTTTCAAAGGGGTTTCAGTCGTTGATGTGAGAGGGGAAGAGACAGAGGAATGTTTTCCTACAAAAATGAGAGAGGGTAACAGTTCTTCATCTGTTGGCTTGACCATTAGACAAGCAAGCAGGCAAAACAAGATGACCATCCCAATCACAAACAACAACAACTCTGACACCACTACCATCATCACCTCTGCCACTACCACTACAAACAACAACAACAACTGTAGCAGCAACAGCAACAACAGTAAAGCTTTGACGTGGGAGACAAATAAGCAGTGCAGCTACGATGTAAATGATTTCCCTCCATTAGCAAGTAGCTTGGTTACTTCGGTCAACAATATGAACATCACCACAAACAACAGCGTCGCTTTGGCTCCGACTAACGCCAACAACGATGGGAACAACACCAGCAGCAAAATCAATATAATCAACACCAACAATAACAGTAATGATAAAAACAACTCCTTTGCAAGAGTAACAAAATTGCGCCAGTAAATCTCCCTGGAAGGAAAACATGCACACCTGAGTGAAGCAGAAAAACTCCTCAATAGGGAAACCAAGCTTGCTATCCTTCAGATTTGATGGAGAAGATGGCCAGAAGGACCATCATATACAGATGTGAGTCACTAAAGAGGAGGAAAATCTTCATTGCGCCACACATCCAAGTAGAACAATATTTGAAAGGCATTTGGACTGATATTGATTTTCTCACATGAGGGAGACAATATGGTTCTGTGCAAGTGAGGTTCCTCACAGAGTTGTTGACCCAAAAACACTCAATGGTCCAGTGCAAATATGAGAATCTTCTTCTCCTTCCCACATGTTTGCACTGGACCATTGAGTATTTTGGGGTCAGCAACTCTGTGAGGAACCTCACTTCCACAGAACCATATTGTCACCCTCGTGTGAGAAAATCAATATCAGTCCAGAGGAATATGGGTCAGTTGCAAGGGCTAAAATCAACACTGACAAATTGGTTGGTTTGTAGTTGGGCTCCTGGAGAGGCAGGACGATGCAATCAGACAGCGGCAGCAGATGCTGGACTGATGGACTAGTTAAAGTGCTTGGGGTCTGGTTTAATCCAAACTTCCAGGTTGATAAGAAACTGGGACAAGGTGGCAAACAGGGTGGCCAGTCTCACCCAGAAATGGACTGGAAGAAAGCTGTCCCTGAAAGATCAGACAGAGTTGGTGAATGCTTACATCACCTCCATTACTATTTATCACCTGACTGTCGTGCCTTGCCCCAGTTATTGCTTGACCACATCCTCTGTTGCCAACATCCTCCGAGTGGCAGATTAGGTATGGCTCCTAATGTGCAGACACGCTCTTAGGTTACGCCACCTGCAATGATTTCTGGATGGTGAGTGTGTGTGGGCTCCACTTGTGAGGCTTGTCTTTCCACCACTTGTCTCCTTGACGGAGCTGCAGTCCTGGGTAAAGAAAAGACCGAGACTGAACACCTGGCACCTAGAATGTCATCAGGCACTCACAACCCTCTATCTGTCAGGCAATGGGATCGGTGGATGTTCTGCTTTAGAAACTTATAGAAGATTTGTGGTGGAGAAGTGCGACGATGTTCTTGGGGAGACTTTGGGTACCAACAAGAACAAACTGGCTAGTCTGTTCCGGAGGACTTTCCGGTCAGGAACTATTATGGCTAGTTTCCAGATGTCCTTGTCCTGGCAGTGCTACTGGTTCGAGATAAACTCTATAGGCACAGATGTGCTGTCAGATGGACTTGTCTGAGGTGCACACAGAGTGACAAAACTGTTCTGCATGCCTTTGTTCACTGTCCAGGCATTGCTGACTTGTGGGGTTATGTTGAACAACTGCTGTCATGTGTGGGACAGATCTGTCTGTTGACCAAGTCCTTAGTGATGATCGCACTGCTGCCCTCCTTCAATCGGGCAGGCAAGGCAGCTTTCCTTTGCCTGGTGGCTGTGGCAAAAGAGATTGTTTGGTGGACAAGGCTGAAAGGCATGAGAACAGATACATTCCTCTTTGGTAGAGCTCTCATTGACTTCAAGTTTCACTTGAAAAGGAAATTGAGAGTGGAGAGGGAAGTGCTGTCCTCAAGTGAGTTTATTGAAAGTTGCAAAAATGATGAGTGAATTGTACCTCTCTATAGCAGATGTTAATTGGCAACAACAAAATAGCACTTCCTTGACTCACTACACTTATTTTATCGGCCTCAAAAGGATGAAAGGAAACGCCAACCCCAGCAGCATTTGAACTCAGAATTTGAAGTTGGAAATGCCACTAAGCATTTTGTCTGGCACGGTAACAATTCAGCTAGCTTGTCACTTGCCACCTTAATGATGTAGTATAATATCAATTTCAAATTTTGACACAAGGCCAGCACTTCAGAGGGTGGGGTTAAGTCAGTTACATTGATCCAAGTGCTCAATTGGTATTTATTTTATTGACCCAGAAAGGATAAAGACAAAGTCAACCTCAGCAGAATTTGGACTCAGAATTTAAAGGCAGACAAAATGTTGCTCATCATTTTGCCCAGCATGCAAACAATTCTACCAGTTTGCTGCCTCATGAAGTAGAATAATATTGTAATCTATTTCTCGACATTGTATTGTTTCAGGTTTTTTATACTCTGTCAATGACCATCCTGCCTGCAGATGTCTTCAGAATCAGAGAGAGTGGCACATTTACAATCCTGGTCTCATTGTTCCTGAATATGTTGTAAAATTCAAATACAACTTAACTGTAAGTTTTTTTTTTTTTTTAATTTTTATTCTCTTTTGGTTTCAGTTGTTGCCAGCGTAATTCTTACAGTTATCTTTGTCATTGCCATTGCCACGTTGTTGACACTCCGTCGCTTACGACATTGAGGGTTCCAGTTGATCCGATCAACAGAACAGCCTGCTCGTGAAATTAACGTGCAAGTGGCTGAGCACTCCACAGACACGTGTACCCTTAGCGTAGTTCTCGAGGATATTCAGCGTGACACAGTGTGACAAGGCTGACCCTTTGAAATACAGGCACAACAGAAACAGGAAGTAAGAGTGAGAGAAAGTTGTGGTGGAAGAGTACAGCAGGGTTCGCCACCATCCCCTGCTGGAGCCTCGTGGAGCTTTAGGTGTTTTCGCTCAATAAACACTCACAACGCCTGGTCTGGGAATTGAAACCGCAATCCTATGACCGCGAGTCCGCTGCCCTAACCACTGGGCCATTGCGCCTCCACTGCCATTGCCACCACCACCACCACCACCACCATAACTATCATCACCATCATTTAACATTTGTTTTTCATGCTGACATGGGTTGAACAGTTTGACAGGAACCAACAAACCAGAGGACTGCACCAAGCTATAATGTCTGCCTTGGCATGGTTTCTGCGACAGATACCCTTTCTCGTGCCAACTGCTTTGCAGAGCATATACACAATTATCATACTCTTCTTGACTACCCTGAGTTTAGTTTTAGCCAGTGAAAGGGCTTCTGTGTGGTAACTTGATGTGGTTGAAATAGCAGCCAAATTCCTTCAGATCACTCACCACCATCTTAAAAAAGGAAGGACACATATGATGATAGTTCATGTATTCAAAGACTGGTGATCACAGCTTTTAAGCATTTCTTCATAGGTTCGCTCACTCAGAGCTAACCTGAGACTAAATACTACTATTACTAATAATAATAATAATGATAAGCATTTCTATTAAAGGAACAAGTAGAAAAACAACAGGACAAGTAACTGGAAAGAGAAGGAATTACATAACCAATTCATGCAACCAACTGAGAATGTTGGGAGTAAAGAACATTAGTTGTGGTTGAGAATTGGAAACCCGAAATGAAAAAGTAAAATACTAATTATTGCTGTTCAGGAACGAGCTATTTGAATGAATTTCATAAAGGCAAGGATGGATAAAACTCAGTCAGAGAGCAAATATAGAATCTGTGGGAAAGAAGATGAAAGCATTGACCTTTTCTCTCTCTCTCTCTCTCTCTCTCTCTCGCTCTCTCTCTCTCTCTCTCTCTCTTCATACACCACAACTGATTTACAGAAGCTGATGATCATGGACCCCACTGCCAAAGCCTGGAAATTAAGGGATTTTCCTTGGAAAAAATACAACAGTGGTTTTCTGCCTTCTACCACTTTAGATAGTTTACTCACCTAATTTTCTACTCTCCCAAGCTTACCCTTAGGACACAGAGCCTGTTTAATCCTTAGGTGGAAGCAAGGATTGATCTATGTGATATCAGGGCATGTCCACACTCTAGTAGGCCTGTGCGGCACATGTCCAGAGGTCAACCATCCTCTAAGTGCTGCATGCATTAGTGTCAGTACCATCTTTTATTTGACCCTAAACTGGGCCCTTGACAGAAACCACCACTCCAGGCAAGAGCAGACCTGGGAGTAGTAGTGACTAGTGGGTAACCCCATGGTCTCCCAAACTCCTGAACTCTTCAGCTGGAGCATCACTTCTAGAAGCAGTTTAATGTCTTACACAGGACAAACATTGACTACAGAAGAATAATATCATAAACTGAAACTGACTTTTATTTCCTGATCCGATAGTAACATGCTTTATTCAATTTGTTTGGTATTTGCAGTTTTCTTCTCCTGGATGGTTGACCCAAGTGCTCATTATTATAAATAAAATTATATTTAATGATTTCACTTTGAGAAAGTAATACTAATAATCAGCTGTTAGGCCTCAATATATTTATGCTTTAAGACAGCAAGCTGGCAGAATCGTTAGCATGCCCAGCAAAATGCTTTGTGGTATTTCATTTGTCTTTACATTCTGAGTTCAAATTCCACCGAGGTCGACTTTGCCTATCATCCTTTTGGAGTCAATAAATTAAGTACCAGTTATATACTGGGGTCAATCTAATTGACTGGCTCCCTCTCCAAAAATTTCAAATCTTGTGCCTAGTGTAGAAAAGAATATATTCATGCTTTAGAGTAATGTATTAAGTATGTACTATCCTTTCTACTATAAGCACAAGGCCTGAATTTGGTGAGGGAGCAGGGGAGGCTAGTTGATTACATCAACTAGTACTTATTGACTCCAAGAGTATGAAAGGCAAAATCGACCTCAGTAGAATTTGAACTCAGATTGTAAACATGGAAGAAATGCCACAAGGCATTTTGTTCAGCATGCTAAAGTTTCTGCCAGCTTACAGACTATATTCACATTGATTTTAAATCTTAGCACAAGGCCTGCCTTTTTGGAGGAGGTGGTAGTCAATTACATTGACCCCAGTACTCAACTGTTACTTATTTTACTGACCCTGAACAGATGAAAGGTAAAGAAATGTGTGTTTATTTCATATAATCAAATTATACATCAACCAGCTATGTTCTAATTTCTATTCTGTTTGTTATGGTTTCAGGATGAAATTATGAACCCATTTTTACAACTAAAGGAACCATATCAGGATGTTAGTGAGGAGGTGGAGAGGAAATTCTTGTCACAGTGGATATCTTTAAACGAGAATACTTATATCCAAGAAATGATAAAGAATCTCACAGAAGAAGTCTATGAAACATACAAGTAAGCATGAATAAGTATGTAAATATCATCATCATCATCATCATCACCATCATTTAATGTCTGTTTTCCATGCTGGCGTGGGTTGGACAGTTTGACTGAAAATTGGTAAGCTGGAGAGCTGCACCAGGTTTCAGTTTGATTTGGCATGGTTTCTACAGCTGGATGCCCTTCCTAATGCCAACCACTCCAAAAGTGTAGTGGGTGCTTTTTACATGCCACCAGCACAGGTGCCAGTTATGAAACACTGGCATCAGCCATGACTACAATCTCACTTGGCTTGATAGGCCATGGGGCCCAAATTTCAAAGAGTGCTTTTTACATGCCACTGGCATGGATACCAGATGTACGACTCTGACATTGGTCACAGCTACAATTTCACTTGGCTTTGTGGGTCAGCCGTTATGACAAAAGAGAACAAGTTTGGCATGTAGTAATAAATCTCAAAGAGTACACCATCCAGTGTTAGTGGTCTGAGTTTCACATAGCCTTCTATAGGCATAAGCGTGGCTGTGCAGTTGAGACATTTGCTTCACAACCATGTAGTTTTGGGTTCAGTTTCTCTGCATAGCACCTTGGGTAAGTGTTACCTGTTATAGCTCAGGCTAACCAAAGCCTTGTGATTTAATTTGGTGGATGGAAACTGAAAGAGGCCCATCATCTCTCTCTCTCTCTCTCTATATATATATATATATATATATATATATATATATATATATATATACCTATCTCTCCCTTTCTATATATATATATCTATGTGTGTGTTTCCGTCTCTGATTTTGTGTGATATATGTAAATGAATTTCACTGTCATACAAGCAGTGTCATTCATTTTCAATACTCTTTAAAAAAAACATACCTAACCATGAAGAAATGTTACCTTGCTTTGGTGCAGGTGAGGGTTGACAATAGCAAAGGTATCTAACTATAGAATATCTGCCTCAATAAACTGCATTAGCTTGAGAGATTTACAAAATAAAAGGCAAGGACAAAATTATCATACTTCTGTTTTTTGAATGAGCAGAAGTTGTGGAGTGGGGCATATTCATTGGTACCATCATTGTGGCTTCACTTCCTCCTGCTACTACAGTAGTGACCCAATTGAATCACAAATAAACAAAGTCATGTGGATGCTTGCAGAAATGTATGTGCTGAATAAAAACATTTAAAGATGAACCTTCTTCTTAACTAATATTATGGTGGTGATTATTTAAATATATTGAACCCCTTTGTTAAAAAAACAGTAATAATAAAAAAAAAAATTGTTCATCCTCAAGTAATCTGAGAAAAAAAATCAGCTTCTAATTTGTGCGCAATAAATGCACGCTGTTGACAAGCATCAACAACAGTGGAGCAGCAGCAGTTGTAGTAGTGATGATAATAATAATAATAATAATAATAATAATAATAATAATAATAATAATAATAATAATAATAATAATAATAATAATGGTTTCAAATTTTGGCACCAAGCCAGCAGTTTTCGAGATGAGGGGAAAGTCAGTTACATTGACTCTAGTACTTGACTACTACTTATTTTCTCAATCCCAAAAGGATGAAAGGCAAAGTCAATTTCAGTAGAATTTGAACTCAGAACATGAAGTCAGAAGAAATGGCTCAGCATTTTGTCCAGTGCTAATGATTCTGCCAGCTCACTTACTACTAATACTAATAATAGTAATCGTCCTTTCTCCTAGAAGCACAAGGCCTGAAATTTTGGGGAGTGGGCTAGTCGATTACATTGACCCCAGTGTTTCACTGTTACTTAATTCATTGGCCCTGACAGAATGAAAGGCAAAGTCAACCCTCGCAGAATTTGAACTCAGAACGTAACAGTGGGTGAAATGCCGCTAAGCATTTTGTCCAGCATGCTAATGGTTCTACCATCTTGCTGCTGCCCAACCCCAGTGCTCAACTGGTAGTTATTTTATTAACCCAGAAAGGATAAAAGACAACGATGACCTTGGCAGAATTTGAATAATAATAATAACAACAACAACATTAACAACATGTTTGAAGAAGTCCATCTCTGTATAAAAGTGACTGGAAGAACACTATCATCATCAACATCATCATATATGTTTTCCATGCTGGTATGGGTTTGATGGTTTAACAAGATCCAACAGATACTAAAGAAGACATCTTGCTCCAGTGTCTGTGTTCTGACATGATTTCTATGGCTGAATACCCCTCCTAATTTTATCTCCTTTTCAGAGTGTACCCTGTATACATTAGAGGTTGCCTTGTTATCGGCAAGACTATGAGCTCTGTCAAACTCTGCATTGTCTCAGCTCAATTAAATTTACCAACCACTTGTAGAGTGTACTGGGTACTATTTTGTGGCGCCAGCACTTGCGGGATCACCTTGTAGCTCAAAAGGTGAAAGAGAATTCCTATAGTGTTCTGAGAGTATGGTGGTGGTAAGAATAACAGCAGTGTTGAGTTACATTAAGAAATGGAGGAAACAGGGGAGAAGGGAATGGGAAGAGTATTGTGAAAGAGAGGAGAGACAAAATGGTAATGGTGATGGGGTAGGTTGAGTGGTTGGACCAAGTGATGGGATAGGCTGGTCTGCTTGTCATCCCTGCAAGGTTTGGAGGGTTCATCAGATACAATGTCAGTTCTTATTTGGAGTAACACAGGGAGGAGACACAAGATGAGAAGGAAACAAATCCTCAAGGAAATATCCCAAAATGCATGATGACAGAAAAATCAAAGTGGGAGAGTGGTTAAGTTAGAGGGGGCTTTATTACTCCACACTTGCCATTATTTAACATGTATAAAAGTAATTAGGGTTCACTGAGGTGGTCTAATAAGATTTAGAATATGTTGGAGGCAGTCCCCTATATCTGCTAAAGATCTGATTCCCTCCCCGCTCCAACCATCATTGCATTACCTATTTCTAGTTTTAAATGTGATTCTAGTTCATCTACTTAATATGAAAAAAAATATTGTCTTTATTTTTTTTTATCTTTGTTTTTATATCTTTTTCCTTTGTTCAATTGTCTTAAGCATCATTCAATGCTTACATCATTTCAGTATGTGCATATTTAAAAGTCCAAATTCTCTCTCAAGCCAGTATGCTCATTAAGTCAGTACTTACCTTGGTTTTCATAGTGTTTAAGCAGCTCCTCCATGAATAGGGCACCTATCTGTTGTAAGATTAAACCCTACTCCCAGCCATTACTGTTATTCATTTTCAGCTAAGTGAATTAAAGCAACATGAAATTAAAAGTCTTGCTCAAGAACACAATATGCCACCCTGTTAGAGAATTGAACCCACAGCCTAATGATCATGAGCCCAACATGCAAACTACTCCATGCACTTTCACAGGTGTGTGTGTGTGTGTGTATGTGTGATGGGTATATTGTCTTGCTTGAATTAAGACTATTGTGTTTGCCAAGTAGCAGTACTTAAACCCTGATATTTTAAGCAATCATGTTTCAGGTGTATTCATATGATTGCATGATATGAATGGAAATTCCCACACAGTTTCCTGCTCAAATATGATCATAAATGTAGACACACAAGACAAATAGCACAGAGGTTCGATAGAAGACAGATGTACGTAGATGTTACCCATAGGATTTTTGGTCAGCCACACCACTTGACCCCAGGTTACAAAGAATCGCTTTGTCTACCACAAGCACAAAACATTCTCACTTTTTGCTCAGCATAAAGATATGTTAATCTCACTTACCAGCATACATTCTCACCTCTAGCCAAATAAACATACAGAAAAATGGTATTCAGCATAACAGCTTTCAGCAATTAACTTTTGTAATGTTGTTAAGTAAATAAATGTGATTCATTGGCAACTAACTATTGAGACTTGATTTTATATGGGGAAATTGCACTTAACCTAAACAAATATACAAATATCTACACACTTAACCAAGCTGTGACCACATTCAATGTTTCAATGATTATTTCTACAATATATTGTTTCTTACCTCTATTCTCTTGAAACAGTAAAAGCTACACTGATGGCAACATTGAATCCAGCTTGCTATCTGACCAAAATTTATCTTCCACAATCACTCACCTCAACCTGAGTCGTCAGAACCTCAATAAACTTAATATTGCAAAGCTTCTTCCTTCGTTGGTTAAACTTGAAGCCAGTTTTAACAACTTCACCAGCCTTGATTTGGTTTATCCAGTGAGTAACATAAACAGTTGTTTTTTTTTTATTTTGTCTTATACTCCTGCAATTGTTCTACTATTATTTACTAGTGTGTGTGTGGTGGAGGCGCAATGGCCCAGTGGTTAGGGCAGCGGACTCGCGGTCGTAGGATCACGGTTTCGATTCCCAGACCGAGTGTTGTGAGTGTTTATTGAGCGAAAACACCTTAAGTTACACATGGCTCCGGCAGGGGATGGTGGTGAACACTGCTGTACTCTTTCACCACAACTTTCTCTCACTCTTACTTCCTGTTTCTGTTGTACCTGTATTTCAAAGGGCCAGCTTTGTCACTCTGTGTCACGCTGAATATCCCCGAGAACTACGTTAAGGGTACACGTGCCTGTGGAGTGCTCAGCCACTTGCACGTTAATTTCACAAGCAGGCTACTCCTTTGATCGGATCAACTGGAACCCTCATCATCGTAACCGTTGGAGTGCCAACCAGTGTGTATGTGTGTGTGTGTGTGTATCCATGTCCCGTCACCACATGATGATTGTGAATGAACATCACCATCACACAAAGGTTTGTCTGTGTCCAATCTTCTGTGAAAAACATGTTAAACCTTGGGGGAATATTACCTTTCTTGGAAACAGATGAGGGTTGGTGATAGGAAGAGCATCCAGCTGTAAAAAATTTGCCTCAAAGAATTCCATCTGACCCATGCAAGCATGGATAAGTGGACATTAAAATGTTGATGATGATCATTCTATGAACAATCTCAAGTAATAAAGATTTTTCAATTTTACATATATGAGACCCTAATCTACATTACGTTTATAAGACACTCATTCAATATATTACATATATGAAGCCTCTACCCTTATTACATTTTTGAGACCCCTACCCTTTACTGTATATAGGAAACCTCTGCCCTATATTACATATGTGAGACTCTTCCCTATATTATTTACATGGGACTTTTACTTGTTATTTTCTTTATAAGTTAATCATTGCCCATGACCTTTCAAGACACTTCCACACTAGGGCAATTGATGCAGCTAATATCAAACCTGAACAACTGCAGGTCAATGCCTGTAGTAAGAATATACATGTGAGAGTAACTGAGAGTGTATAAATACTTGCAATGGAGTGAACAGTATCATGGTATTATTGTTATCTGCAATACAGTGTTATCTGCAATACGGTTGTGGAGGTGCAATGGCCCAGTGGTTAGGGCAGCGGACTCGTGGTCATAGGATCACAGTTTCGATTCCCAGACCGGGCATTGTGAGTGTTTATTGAGCGAAAACACCGAAAGCTCCACGAGGCTCCGGCAGGGGATGGTGGCGAACCCTGCTGTACTCTTTCACCACAACTTTATCTCACTCTTACTTCCTGTTTCTGTTGTGCCTGTAATTTAAAGGGTCAGCCTTGTCACACTGTGTCAGGCTGAATATCCCTGAGAACTACGTTAAGGGTACACGTGTCTGTGGAGTGCTCAGCCACTTGCATGTTAATTTCACGAGCAGGCTGTTCCGTTGATCGGATCAGCTGGAACCCTCGACGTCGTAAGCGACGGAGTGCCAACAACAACAACAACAGGAATACGGTAAAGCTTTACTCATATATTTACCATTGAAATCTGTTTCAGTCTTTGGAATATGTAGATGTCAGTTTCAATAAGATCTCAACTCTGGAAGGACTGAAGTTAAGTATATTGTCTATTAATATATATATTAAGTATACTGTCTATTAAAATAGTAAAATAGATGCTAACATAGTTGATGTAGTAAAACAAGAAATTTTATTTAAAATTAACAATTAATGATGAGAACATGTTATTATCTAAATGAATAATTCATGTCGTATATTATTTGTCAGATTATATTTGGTTTAACATCACCACCATCATCACTAATATATGTATGTATGTATGTATGTATGTATGTATGTATACATGTAGGTATGTATGTATACATGTATGTATGTATGTATGTATGTACGCACATACGTATGTACAAATAAATGAATGAATGGTATATAAGCACAGACATGGTTGTGTGGTAAGAAGTTTGCTTCCCAACCATGTGGTTCTGGGTTCACTCCCACTGTGTGGCACCTTGGGCAAGTGTCTTCTACTATAGCTTCAGGCTGACCAAAGCCTTGTGAATGGATATGAACTGAAAGAAGCCTGTCATGTGTGTGTGTGTGTAATATTTAGCAGATGTGTGACTGAAGGCCAAGTGTTTCATGCATAAGCAGTTAACTAGTTTAATAAGTGCTAACACACAAAACTCTCAGCCCTTGAGTTACTCTGTTGCTTCAACTAAATATCAATTAAAAAAATGTGTCGCATGGCTCATTAGTTAGAGCATTGGGCTCACAATCATGAGGTAGTAAGTTCAATACCCGGACTGGGAATATCCTATTTGATACTTACCAACCATAGGCTGGAACCACAGGTTTATCCAACCTTACTTGGTACATATCTTTTTAATTACCTGATACTATCTGAATCCTTATTTCACTATATATATATATATATATATATATATATATATATATATATATATATATGTATATATACATATATGTATATGTATATACAGAGGTTGGACAAAATAATGGAAACATCTTAAAATTTAAAACAAATTTATTTTAATATGGGGTAGGACTGCCTTTGGCAGTAATTACATCTTGAATTCTATGAGGTATGGAATCATACAAACTTTGAATTGTTTTCAAAGGAATTTTTGCCCATTCTTCAGCTAAAACAGTCTCCAGTTCTTGTAGTGATGATGGTGGAGGATATCAACTCCTTACTTGTTTTTCTAAAATGCACTATAAATGTTCAATAATACTGAGATCTAGGGACTGTGGTGGCCAGATAAGATGTTCAACTTCACTAGAATATTCCTCGTGCCATTCAGTTACAACTTTAGCTGTGTGAATTGGTGAATTATCATTCTGAAAGATTGCGATTTCATCCGGAAACAGTTCCACAACCATGGGATGAATTTGATCAGATAAAATACTTAAATAGTCTTCACTATTAATTCTGCCACAAAGGGAAACCACTGGGCAGGTAGATTTCCAAGATATGCCCCCCCCCCTCCGATCATCACAGATCCTTTTCCATGTTTAACAGTTGGAAGAAGGCAGTCAGGGTCAAATGTTTCTTTTGGCTGGTGGTCAGAAATAAGGTAAAGGATGACTCATCTGAGAAAATAACATTCTTCCACAGCTTTAGGGACCAATTCTGTAGGTTTTTACTCCACTCTAAACACTTTGCAACGTTTGTCTTGAAAGTAGTGGTTTTCTGATTGCAGCCCTCCCGTGAAATCTGGCTTTGTGAAGCTCCCGGCAAACAGTTTTGTGGAAACTGGGTTCCCGAGGTGGTCATTAGGCTCTGCAGAAATTTTGGGAGTTGTACTTTTGTGACCCTTTCTAACAATTCGCATAAGAGTCCGACAGTCCCTATCTGAAAGTTTGGGTTTTCTTCCGGAGTTTTGTTTCGACAAGGAAGTTTTTCCCTCTTTCTCAAAGCTGTCATTACTTTCTAGACAGTACTTCTTGATACACCAAACATTTCAGCTGTTTTCATTATGTTAGTGCCTGCCATACGAGCACCAACAATTTGACCTCTTTGGAAGTCCGATAGATCTGTGATTTTAATGAATTTTAATTACCTTTTTCTGATGATATCTGAAAAGAAACAGCAATTTTAGCAAAACATATTAAGCAACACTGATAATAAATCAAAAAACATAAAAATAAACAAGCTTTTGACGGTTTTATAAATATTTCAAAATTATGATGCTAAGTGTTTCCATTATTTTGTCCAACCCCTGTATATATATATAGATAGATAGATAGATAGACAGACAGACAGACAGATACACACGTACAAACATGCACACACACACATTATATATATATTTGTATATATGCTTACTCTGACAAATATGACAAATATCATCTGTCTTTCAGAATCTACCAAATTTGGAATATTTTGATTTAAGCTGGAATTGCCTGATAGATTTCAGTTATTCTCTCAATGTTCTGAAGCAGAATGCCATTAATCTCCACAAACTGAATGTCTCTTACAACCATTGGCATGAGGTATATATGAAATATAATTCTTCATTTTTTTAAAATTACATTATCTATGCACCACATCCATCCCTCCTGTCACCCATAACCAACCAACAAAACAAATATGAAGGTGCGACTGTTTGTACAATGTTTGTTTGTTTGATTGAGTGGGAGTGGCGCACCAGGCTGATAATTGGAAGGCATGGAGGTCAGTGTGTGATGCTGGAGTAGAGCGTTTTGAAACTGAATGCAGACTAGATAACATGTTAAGTCCTTGATTTACACTTTAGCATTTAACCTTTACATCAACCCCCTGCAGCTGTTGTTCAGGGTCATTTTCAGTGCCCCCAATGCCACAGGATCTGCCTATCTCATATCGGTCCTGTCAGCCATGTCTTCTCCCATGAGAAGCAATGTGCTGGAGGCAGAGGAGGAGGAGGAATGTCTTGAATCAATGCTGTCGTCACCTTTGATGGGTTGTCATAAACAAGTGGTGCTGTGGGTGGTGGTTTTGTGCTCGATATTGAGAGGTTAAAAATCCTGATTGAGGGATAGGAACCAGTGTCTTGCTATAGAGGAAATAAACGGCTACTCTAGGTGAAAGGGAAAGAAGGTAGTAGTGATGAGGTGTCAGGACTTATCATCAAGGTACGGAAGGTGAATATAAGGGAGTATAGGAGCAGAGGAGTAGGTAGGGTGAGTGTGTCGGTTCATGAGAATGCAAAAGTTGAATGACAGATGATTAAAGATGGAACAGAGGTGATTGCTGTGACAGATGATTAAAGATGGAACAGAGGTGATTGCAGTGATTTATAATCATGGGTGGAGATATGGTCAGTAGTGAATATCAATTTAGTAATATACACATGCATGCACACACACATGCAACATACATACACACACACACATGCGCACACACATGCACACACAAACACAAACACAAACTCAAACACACACACACAGACATAAACACACACACATGCACATACTATCACACTAAAAGGAATCCCATACATGTACGTGAGCCATACAGGGCCAACATATTCAGTTTTATTCCTTTCTAAACCATCTCATGATTCCTTTACCATCATTTCAGCCCTCTGATTTACGTATTCAGCTACTTTTCTACCTGAAAAATCTCGAAGCTATCAACGGCATAGAAGTAAGCAATGATGAGAGACAGCGTGTGACGGCTCTTACCAAACGCTACCAGACACGATTGGCTCTGCTAAAGCGCCGGTCTCGCCTGGATATCAGGACTCCAAGAATATTGAGTCTGCACAATAAAGCCCAAGTCTTAGTGGAGTCCAGCAAATGTGTGTTTCAAACCATGGATATCACTGAGGAACAAATGTTTTTAAAGGTTGTCAATGAAACTCACTTGTAACGCACTTACTATTTGTCTGTCTATCTCTGTCTCTCTCTCTCTCACTCTTTCTCCCTCCTTTCTTTCTCTCTTCTACCCCTCCCCCATCCCTGCATCTCTTATTCTCACTCTCTTTGACTCTCTTCTTCCCTCTCCACATTCCTTTGCTTCTCTTCCTTTCTTTCCTTTCTGCTTTTCCATTACTTCCATGCAGTTTCCTTTTCACTTGCTCTCTTTCAATTCCTATCTGCTTCACTCTCCTCTTCTCCCTCTCTCTCTCCCTCTCTCTCTCTCTCTATATATATATATATATATATAAGAATTTAAGGAATGGAGAAAACGCATGTTATAATTGCATACTTTATTCCTACATATGTTTCAAAGGATTACAACCTGTGTGATCCATAGGGATCTTTGATATTAAAATTGTAACCTTCTCATCAGGGAAAGCATGGGAATCATCTTAAACGTAAGACATTATGACCGATTCGGTCATAATGTCTTACGTTTAAGATGATTCCCATGCTTTCCCTGATGAGAAGGTTACAACTTTAATATCAAAGATCCCTATGGATCACACAGGTTGTAATCCTTTGAAACATATGTAGGAATAAAGTATGCAATTATAACATGCGTTTTCTCCATTCCTTAAATTCTTAAATATACTCAAATACCCAAAATTTCAAGGAGTTCCTGCCTTAAAAACAGGAACTAAACCACAGTTATTTTGTGTTCTTTGCTACATTGGTTTCTATTAACCCATTTATTCTATCAGAAGAATTTTTATTCATTAAGATAGAAGAAATACACATAATTATATATATATATATATATATATATATATATATATATATATATATATATATATATATAATTCACTTCTCTTTTTCTCCCTGTCTCTCATTGTGTTTCCTCTCTGTTTCTCCTTTTCCATATTTTCACCTCTTTCCCTTGCCTCTTTCTGTCCCATTCCTCATTTCTTCCTCTTTCTCTCTTCACCCACCCCCCTCTTTCTCCCGTTCTCTCCTTACCCTTCTCTTCTTCTTCCTCCTCTCTTCTTTGTCTCCATCACCTTTTCTCTTATGCTCTATTTCCTCTCTCTCTCTCTCTCTTACCCTCCAGATCACCTCCCTCTGCCTTGATCACTGCTACCTGCAGGACTTATCTATTGTTGGCAAACTACTCTTACTGAGGTGGCTGTCTTTGGATGGAAATCAACTAACCACTTTGCAGGTAGGTAGCACAACTCTCCTCTTTTCAGAGACCATAATACTACTACTACTACCACCACCACCACCACAACCACTACTACTACTACTAGCATCACCACTACCACCACATCTACCACCATCATCATTGCCACTAATACTACCGCTGCTACTACTACTACTACTACTACTACTAACAGCACCATTACTACCACCACCACTACTACCACTACCACTACTGGGCTCACAATTGTAGGGTTGTGAATTCGATTCTTAGACTAGATAACATGTTAAGTCCTTGATTAACATTTTAGCATTTAACTTTTAAGCATTCAGATTACTCTGTCAAATGTAATGTTTATTTATTCGCATTGTTTTCAATTAATCATGCATTATCTTGTGGCTTCACGATTTCGATGATGTGATTACTTATTTTTAGAATAACAGGTGTAGGATGTTGGATCAGGCCCATTTGAACATGAAACAGGCAGAATATTGTGGCTGGATGTAGCCAGTTTAAATACTTTAGGATTAAACCTGCTATATTTGGCCAAAATATACTACCTGTTTTATGTTCAAATTGGTGAGAGCCAACCTCTCACACCTGTGCTACAATGTCTGTCTAAAAATAACCAATGAGGTCGTCAAAATCTCAAAGCTACAAGATAAGGCATGATTATTTCAAAACAATGTGAATAAATAACCATTAAATTTGACAAAATAATCTGTAAGTGAAAGGGTTAACACTTCATTGCAGGTTGTTGCAGTACAGTTAGCTAAACAATGAGTTCTGGAAGTAGCTGGAAGTGGGTTTAGTTTTGTGATGGAATGGTGTCCTGTTCAGTGGAGTTGGTCTTGTACTCTGAGATCCTTAAATGCCATGGAAATTGGGATAAACTCTTGCCAATGAATCTGTAAAATCAAGACAGATTTATCCACTGTTTACTCCCATGAATTACATCTATCAGTAGCACAAGTTCACATCTAAGAAGTGGAGGCTGTTAGGAGATAAGATCCATGTTTACTGACCTAATGCAGAGACAACATCCAAATATGAACGACTGACCTGCAGGTACCATGTCTATTTGACCATTTGTAGCTTCTTTTATACAGGACCCTAACCAAAACACCATAACTCATCTCACACGCAACATACAAATGTATTTTATGAATGCTATCATCTGCAATTTTCTAAGGATTAGAGGAGAGATTAATATATTTGAAATCATTATCAACATCATTGTTTAAGGTCCTTTAAATGCTTCTGATCAAAACATCATTACTCATCACATATCATCTGTAATTTTCTAGGAGAGATGATGATGATGATCATCATCATCATCATTTAATGTTTCCTTTTCCATACTGGCAAAAATATTAATTTTTGATTTTTACTGGCGGGATTCTTTTATTTTAATTTTAGAATCTGAAACAGTGCCTTTGTCTTGAAGAAATCTCAGCTGCCAACAACTGCATCAATCAGCTTGGAGATATTTCACAGTTGGTAAAATTACAGAAGCTGCATCTATCACACAACTATTTAGACAAACTAAATGCAAGTTGCCTAACAAATTTGGCCAAACTGTCCTATCTATCATTAGAAAATAACCTGTTTACTAGTCTGGAAAATTTCAACAAACTTACTAATCTGCAACATCTGTATTTGACCAACAACAAAATAGCTAATCCCAGAGAAATCATCAGTGTTAAGGTAAAAAAAAAAAAAAATTTTCCCGTTTTTAAAATAAAATTTAACACTGGACAACTTATTTTCAAATTTAAAACTAAATATAAACTGATTGGTTGTTGCAGTGACAAATGGTGCGTTCTACTGTAGCTTCAGATTGGAGAGTGTGTGTGTGTGTGTGGATGCATACATATATACATATACATATACATACATATATATATATATATATATATATATATATATATATATATATATATATATATATATATATATATATATATATATATGTATGTATATGTATATATATACACCATCCATCTTGCATACATGCTTGGGTAAGACAGTTGACAGGAGCCAGCCAGGTAGACGACTACCAAAGCTACTGTGTCTGTTTTGGCATGGTTTTTATGGCTGGATGCCCTTCCTAACACCAACCACCCTGCAGAGTGGACTGTGTGCTTTTTACGTGGCACCAGTACAGGCGAGGTCAGTTTTGGCATGATTTTTACTGCTGGATGCCCTTCCAAATGCCAACCACTTTGCAGTGTGGACTGGATGCGTTTTACATGGCACCAACACCAACAGGATCACCAAGTAACTTGCAAGACAAGGAATTATGAGAAGGGGAGGAGGTCTTGTGTCAGATGATGAAAGATTAGAGTGTGACAGAGAAACAGAGAAACAGAAACAGGTGTCTTGCTATGGAGGAGGTACATGGTTACCCAACCAGAGAGAGGAAAGAGAGAGAGGGGAGAGTAATACAAGAAAGAGGACAGAAACAGGTGTGCTAATGTAAAGGAGATACTTGGTTATCTAGCTAGAGGGGAAAAGCAAGAGGAAAGAGAAAGTGATCAAGAATGGGGGCAGAAATAGGTGTGCTACTGTAGTGGAGATACATGGCTACCCAGCTAGAAGAGCAAGGAAAAGAGAGAGAGTGGGAAACAGAAAAAGTGCAAGAGAGAGATGGTGGTGAAGTGTCAGGGTATGCTCACAAGTAACAGGGATCAGAGCATAGATGGAATGGTAGAGTAAGGAAGAGAGAGATAAATGGTGGCAACTGCCAGGGAATACCCTCATGGTATGGAGGTCATAATATATGTAGCCAGGTATTGCCAAGAAGGCACATGCAGGGAGTGAGGATCGCAGTGACTGGCGTAAACCTGGGTATAAAGATGGGGTGGGAGGAAACAGCAATACAGTGAGCAGGGCAGGAAAGGACAGTGGGGACAATCATAGTGTATGAAGAGGAAATGCGAGGAAGAGAAGGATGCAGTTTAGAAGAGGAGATGTAGTTTGGTTTCTTGAGGTAGGGTGTGGGTGAAAGGTTTATTGTTGCTTGTAGGTGGGACACAACACTTCTGGCATTCAGTTTCACTGACATGTGCAGTTCTTCTCTAGAACCTCACATTGCCAGACATCTCAGTCCACTGTCATTTCCTCCATGAACCCTAACATCCTGAGATCTGTCCTCACCACTTCATCCCATGATTTCCTGGGTCTCCCTCTTCCACAGGTACCATCCACTTTCAGTGACAGGCACTTCTGTACAGTATACAGCTGTCTTTACTCATACACATCATATGCATCCGTATGTGTAGACAGACAGACAGACAGAGAGATTGACAGACAGACAGACAGACAGACAGACAGACCAAGTTAAGTGAAATCATAGTCATGGCCAGTACCGGTGACATGTAAAAGACACCCAGTACACCTTGTGGAGTGGTTGGCATTAGGAAGAGCACAGGCAAGGTCAGTTTTGGCATGGTTTTTACACCTGGATGCCCTTCCAAATGCCAACCTCTTTATAGTGTGGACTGGGTGCATTTTTACATGTTACCAACACTGGCAAGGTCACCAAGTAACTTGCAAGACAAAGATCCTTTGAGAGAGGAGGGGACATTGGAGAAGGTTATCTTATGTCAGATGATGAAAGGTTAGAGTGTGACAGAGAGACAGAAACAGGTGTCTTGCTGTAGAGGAGATACATGGTTACCCAGTCAGAAGAGGAGAGAGAGAGAGAGAGAGAGAGGGAGAGAGGGGTTTCCTACCACTTCTTGACAACTGGTTTTGATGTGCTTAAGTGTCTATAACTTAGCAGTTCAGCAAAGAGACCGACTGAATAAGTATCAGGCTTTAAAAAACAACAAGTACTAGAGTCAATTCATTTGACTAAAAGTTCTTGAAAGTGATACTCCAGCATGGCCACAGTTTAACGCCTGAAACAAATAAAAGTTAAAAGAAAGCTAAAAGATGATCCATTTCCTTGCCAAAGTCCATCAAGATAAAGGCAATGCTATTGCAGTTGTTTCTTCAGTTATTATTTGCAAATTTGCAATCACATGATGAGAATTAAAGGCTCTTGCACTTGGCCAGATATCCCCACCAAGTTATCCCATTACTATGTATAATTCTAATACAGTAGCTGTTAGCTCTGTATATGTAGTTAGTGTTTTTTATTATATTTGTGACTGTCACGATCTTAAAAGTGGCCTTACTGGTTGGATTCTCTTTCTCTTCCTTCCACCAACCACTTTATGATATGGATTGGGGGTTTTATCATGCTTCCAGCATTAGAGAGATTGTCTGAGACAGGACTAAAATCTCCCCTCTACACTAAGTCAATTTTTATTCCAAGTTACTGATCACCTAGATGGGATTACTTTCATTGTGGCTTTTGGAGTCCTCGTGCAGTTTTTAATTGACTGCAGACTTCCTTCAAATTTGAGGCCTTGTATGAATGTTGGAAATCATTTTTATTAGAGTGGTGGACAGCAGAATTGGAAACAAAATTCCTGTAAGTATCTGACTACATTGCTTTACATTGTGAGTTCAAATTCCACCAGAGTTGACTTTAAGGGGTCAGCTAAACAAGCACCAGTAATGTACTGTTGTTAATATAATTGACTATATCCTTCTCTAAAAATGTGTGTGTTATTGTCTCTCTATTAAAAATCATCATTACTGTTATTGTGTATCATCAAAAATTACATTTTTTAAAAATTAAGTATATCATCATCATCATCATCATCATCATCATCATTTAATGTCTGTTGTTCATGCTGGCATGGGTTGGACGGTTTGACTGGGCTGACACGATGGAAGGCTGCACCCGACTCCAGTCTGATTTGGCATGGTTTTCTACAACTGGATGCCCTTCCTAACGCACCAACCACTCCAAGAGTGTAATGGGTTCTTTTACACGACACACGTGCCACTGACACAGCTGTTAATTTGCATGACACCAGTATCTGCTATGACTGCGATTTTGCTCAGTTTGATGGGTCTTCTTCTCAAGCATGACATAATGCCAATGGTCTTGATCTTTGCCTCCGTGAGACCCAGCACTTGAAAGGAACTCAGCCACTTTGCCTCTGTGTGGCCCAACATTCAAAATATGTTCTACACATGCCACCAGCATGGGTGCACTTGACAGGTCCTCTCAAGCACAGCACATTGCCAAAGATCTCAGTCACGAGTCATTGCCTCTGTGAGGCTCAAAGTTCAAAGATCATGTTTCACCACCTCGTCCCATGTCTACCTCTACCACAGGTTCCCTCCACAGTTAGAGATTGGCACTTCTTTACACAGCTGTCCACATCCATATGCATCACATGACCATACCAGTGCAGTCATCTCTCTTGCACACCACATCTGATTCCTCTTATACCTAACTTTTCTCTCTAGATGCTTACACTCTGTCAAACATGCACACTGACATTGCACATCCAGGGAAGCATACAAGCTTAATTTCTTTCAAGCCTACACATGTCCTCGGCTGTCATAGCCCATGTTTCACTGCCATGCAGCATAGCTGTTCACACACAGGCATCAAACAATCTGTCTTTTACTCTAAGAGAGATGCCCTTTGTTGCTAGCAAGGGTAGGAGCTCTCTGAACTTTACCCAGCTTAATCTTATTCTCACAGCTAAGATAGGCTGGGCAAAGTTCAGAGCATCTCCATTCAAAACTATATTATACTAAACTTACAAAAACACTATATTTACAAAAAGGCTTTGACAGTAGAAAATTTTGAGGCAAGTTTTTTTTATAGCCAGATGCACTTCCTATCATTAACTCTTACATGTTTTTTGAGTAAAGGATTTGTATTCCAAAGTAAATTGAAAGCACAGAATTAGTGGATGACTTGTTGACAGAAATTGTCAACAAATTCCACTGATTGGAATCCAACCATGAGTAATGACATCACTATTTGTAACTGAGTTGCAAACAGTGATGTCCCTCCCCATCTGTGCCTGCAGTTGGGCATAGTTTTGTAAACATTCACACAATCGTGCATGCACAAACATGGGCTTCTTTCAGTTTCCATTCACCAAATTCTTTCACAAGGCATTGGTCAGCCAATGCCATTGTAGAAGACTCTTGCTGACAATGTCATGCAATAGAGTGAATCCAAAGCAACATAATCTAGAAACAAACTTCTTAACCATAGAGCTATCCTGAAAGATTTATTTGTAATCAACATTACTCTAGAAGCTTTTTTATCACAATATTCATATCAAACTAAGTTCCATAAAGACTTTTTTTTGTTTCCCGTTGTTATTTATCAGTATATCAAGGATATTTTTATTTCTCGTCCTAGCTTTAAACAAAATACAGTTCAAACCTCTTAGTCCTACTTACTGTCATTTTAATTCTCTCACTTCACACACTGTTTGCTTGTCCACCATTAAGAGCAGTATGAAAAACAACCTCATCCATTTACTCACTTTCATTTTACTTTTACTGTCACTCATCAACTCTCTGTTTATCATTTGACAGTCATCTCCTTCCATCCTTTCCATTTCATTTCCATGAGAGCAAATAAATACACTTTGTTAATTATTATATGTGAATTATCACTGTTATTATTTACTATTCTTTAGAACTTGAAGAACTTAACTATTGCTCATTTCTCTGGAAATCCAATGATTGAGGAACATGAGGATTACCGTTTCTATGTTATTTTCCATTTACGAGGATTGCATCTCTTAGATGACATCCCTGTGGTAAGTTTCATTCATTTGTTTCAGTATATGTATATATATATATATATATATATATATACACACACACACACACATATATATACACACATATATATATATATACATATATATATATATATATATATATATATATATATATATACACACACACACACACACACATATATATATATATACACACACACACATATATATATATACATTTACATATATACATATATATATTTATATATGCATATATACATACATATATAGGTATAAGATATACACACATATACTTATTTGTGTGTGTGTGTGTCTGTGTGCACGTGTGCGCACGTATGTATATGTGTGTAAGCCATCTAAGAATCCATAGGTCAGGAAAATATGCACTTTTATATCTGTCAATAGAGTGGATATATTAATTGCAGTGTACAGTATTATATATCCATTATAGCCAGTCTTACCAATCGGTTTCACATCAAGGGTTCAACGTCGTGTTAAGTAACAGTCTGATTATGTAACTCTATACTCTTCAGAGATGGCAATTATGGAATGAAATACGGTGACTGTTTTCTATTGTTGGAGGTGAACAGACACATCTGGTTTGTGCTTGCTGTGAAAAAGACTGATGAAACGAACTAAGCAAGGGTTGTTACATCTGTTGGTATCAAAAACACCATCTCTGGAGGTGTTGCAAGTTGGCAAGTGTTTGCTGGAAGAGTTTATTGGAAGTGTGTGTATCTTTAAGGTAACTCTTGTAAAAATGGGATATTTGTAGTGGTATAGCCTTTGTGGGGTGTGGGGTGGAGGATATCCAAAAACCTGCATACACATCTGTGTTTGTTAGTGTGCTTTCTTTCTTTTATGTTTTGGGTAAATTCTTGAGGTGTGCTGATGTATGCATGCAGTATGTGTAGGGGCTCATATTGAGGATGGTGGAAAATAGCCTATTGGTTGGATGTCCACCATGTTAAGGTGGTTGTATTTGTTTGTGCATTTGTGTATGTTCTGGTCAAACTCTTCACCTGACCCCCAGGTATTGATGGAAGGAGGGCCAAAGCTAGGGTACTGGGGATTATAGTCATGATGGGGCATGCAGGTATGGTAGGATGTACTTCCTTTCATGTGGGCAAGGAATAAAAATGTCACTTCTGTTGTTCTGCTGTTCAGGTAGATACCTGGGTGCTGAAACCTCTTCAATATTACTCTTTTCTCAGTCAGGCATAATCTGCACCTCCTGCTGTTATTAAAGTATGCTTTACATTTCTCTAGAATCCTCCACTTTATGCTGTTCTTGACAATGCATTCTTTCAATGATCATACGTGCTTGGCCAGGATTGTTGCATTACATCTCTCCGGAATGTTGAAGGAGGAATTGTGGTTGTTATAGCCAGTTCTGAAGGGGCCTTCAGTTGCTCTCATATACTTTCACACACTTGGTTGCCCATCTGAGTCTGTTACTTTTACCTCTGTCTCATATGTTGTTAGCGTACATGAGCATCCTATCTCTGTCTCAGGTGTGGGCCTACCTACAAAAGTCTTTTTTACATGGGTGCACAGCTAAAGGAAACTCTCTGGGTGTGCCTATTATTTTACTGAACCTATTTATACAAGGAAACTGTTTATCTACTGAGGAAAATCTTACCTGCTCAGGTTTTAACACTTAAAAAGAAGGGCAGTGTAACCCACAACACTTTCTGATAGCATTTTATCTTGGAGGGATTAGAGTCTGGTGTATAATTAATTCTTTCTTTGAAACTGCTGGCAGCCAGAGCCTCATTATAGTATGGGACAGCAGCATCAAAAATCCCTTTGCTTGAAGACAGGTTAGAGACTTCTGCTGACACCCTTTACCAGGTTCTTGAAAACTATAGCTGGATTATAGGAACCTGTGTTAATACATGATAGCTTTTCATTTGACTTCCTAAAGGGTTTATAGGCACCAGACTCCAAGTCCAGGGTCATATCAAGGAAATCCACCATTTTCAGGTTGGTTTCTATCATGACCTTCACTCCAAGGAAATTCATGGTGTTGGTGAGGTCTTTTCTAAGCTTATTCAGTGTGTGGTCATTTGCCCCTCCTGATATTGCCAGTACATCATCCCTGTAGAAGGAAGGGAACTACTTTTTGAGTAAATCTAGGATGAAGAAACCAATGAGGTCACACCCATTAGCACTGTCAAAAGTGCTCACTGTTATGTCAAAGGAGCCTTCTGGTTCAGTTCGTTTGGCCCAGGCCAACCCCTTACTGAGGAGTATGGTTCTTCTGGTGTACATGATAATGTGTATGTCCTCATCACTAACTTCAGTATAGGACCTAGCAAAATCTAATGCCTTAAAAAGGAGCTTCCGCAACATAGATGGGTAAAAGCCCACTATATCGAATTGGTTAAACCTAGCTCTACCCTTTCACAATTGG
Organism: Octopus bimaculoides; assembly: GCF_046866305.1. Taxonomy (NCBI): domain Eukaryota; kingdom Metazoa; phylum Mollusca; class Cephalopoda; order Octopoda; family Octopodidae; genus Octopus; species Octopus bimaculoides. Next base: position 24,803,625 of record NC_142936.1, on the reverse strand, counting down.
TTTTAAACCATGTTATGACCTCATTGGTGTTATGCCATAGGGTGAGGCCAGAACACTGTTATTGATCTTCCTGATGAGCTGTTTGTTTCCCTGTCCAATCTCAAACTTCGCAGAGTTCATCAGCCTGTACTTGGGGTTAGAGACAAAGTTTGGTTTATGGTCCTTGATCATAATAAGGGCTTCTTTCTTTGTTAATGTCTCTACCCTATCCTCTATACCTAGTTTAACCACAATATCTTTGGCCTCATAGAAAATGCCATCGTAAGCTTGAAGGGCTGCCCTCCTGTACGTTTGTGTGATGTTGCTGTTAAGTAGCTGTGCATATGTATCATTACTTATTCTGTACAGATTTTTAGTTTTATCAGAGAAGAGAAGAGTCATATCAGAACATCTCAGTCAACAGATGTCTGCTCTAAGTTTACAATTGAAAGCATTAAAGGGCTTATGGAATTTCAGGTGTGGTATAATGTTCAAAAAGTCATTCTCGAAGGCCACCAGTTCTTTGATCAATCATGCACAAATGCACTCACAAACACACATGCCTTAACATGGTGGATATCTACCCAAGATACCATTTTCCATCATCCCCAATATAAGCTCCCACACATATTGTACCCCTACATACACACCACATGCATACATAAACACTCCAAGAATTTAACCAAAACATAAAAGAAAGAAAACATACTAACGAACATAGATGTGTACGCAGGTTCCTGGATATCCACCCCACCAGTAGGAAGCAGCCAGGCCATCTAAAACAATTTTAAGAAGATCAGTAAGATAAAACATCAGACAATGGAGTTGCTGAAAAACGTAAAACTGCCATTATCATTCCATGTTAATAAACACACACACACACACATGTATAGACATATACATTTGTTTACTGTTATACATAATTATACACTAAACATATACTTACATCTGTATATATACATATATGGCACATCTGCATACACTTACATATATATATATATATTAAAAGTAATTAAGTTTATGTCTGTCATATAGTGACCAATGGTTTTGCATCCACAAAGGCCTCAGCCTCACAGACATTGTGTCAGGCTCTAAAGTTGAAGACAAATGGAATTCTTTACCTCTGAGTGTACGAATGGTTACAGTCATTTGGTCAGTTGTCACCAAAGAATAAATAGTCCGGGATCAGTGAGGATGGGTCATTTCCCTTAGACCAGTTTTTTGTGGGTTAAAAGAGGTGGGGAACACGGTATTTATTTATACCTTGAGCGGCTTATGGATCGTAATGAACCTTCTAGGCTTAATTGGAGAACTCCCATGCTTGCATGCTAGAAATGGATGCAAGAGGTGTAAATTTCCTAGTGAGTGTTCGGTGATCCAGGTTTCACAATAGCACCCACATCACCATGAGTGACAGTAGTGACAATGCCACAGCCCAGTAATGACCACCGCAACAACAGCCATAGCACCCACAATGATATTGCTGGAGCCACACCTTGTAATGATAACAGCACTGATAGCAGCCCCGGCAACACTGGTGACAACAACATCTCTAGGCCCAAAGCCAACTGAGGATGTGCTAATAATGAGTGCAACCAACACCCAGGCCTGGAAATACATTGGGTCACCTGGGACAGCTTTCAAGTGATGTCTGTAAAACTACAGGTCTTCTTTCAGAATTCCAGAAAGACAATTCGTCACACTCCTAGCTAGCCATGTGTGGTGCCTCCAAGATGAAGGGACCCCATAAAATATTGAGTGGAGGATCTTAGAGCAGCTGGGCCCCCACATTAATGGAACCAAATGCAGCATGCTTTGCATATTCAAAGCGGACGTTAAACGAAGGATACTCAAAGACTCTCTGAAACCTGAATCACTGAAAACTCACCAGGAAATTTACTGTCCTTGCATGTATCTTAAGCACTACCCGCTGCAAGCATGGGATTCCCTGTTCTCCAATTAAGCTCAGAAGGGTCCTTATGATCCATAAGCTGCCCGAGGAATAAATACCTTGGTCCCCATCTTTTGACCCACAAAAATCTGATTTTATAGAGATAACTCATCATCACTGACCCCAGACTATTTATACTTTGGTGACAATTGACCAAATGACCATAATGGATTCCTGCTTCCCAAAGGTGAAGAATTACATTTGTCTTCAGCTTTAGAGTCTGACGAGATGTGCATGAGACTAAGGCCTTTAAGGCTGCGAAACCATTGATCACTCTATGACCAGACATAAACTTAATTACTTTTAATACATTACTTCTCTATGCTTTAGAGCATGCTTTTTTTTTCAGATATATGACACAGTCTATATATATAATATACATGCATATGCATACACACACACACACACACACACACAGTAGGGGTGCTGAAAAGTTCCTGGCTTTAGGTATATGAAAAGACAGGAGGATCAGTGAGTGGTTGGCGTTAGGAAGGGCATCCAGCTGTAGAAACTCTGCCAAATTAGATTGGAGCCTGGTGTAGCCATCCGGTTGCACCAGACCTCAGTCAAATTGTCCAACCCATGCTAGCATGGAAAGCGGACGTTAAACGATGATGATGATGATGATGATATTCCCCTCTCTGATTCACTCACTTATTGCAGTGGCCCTTCAGTTTTGGTAAGCCCTGTAAAAGAATTTGGAAGGTTGGGCCTCCAACCAGGTCTTTTGCAATACCCTTAAAGCCAGGAACTTTTCAGCATGCTCTCATATATATACCCACACAATCCTACACTCATATAAACACACACACACAAGCATACATACATACATACATACATACATACATACATACATACATACATACATAAATAGATAGATAAACTTACTTGGAAATGGTCGTGTGGCGTTCAATCATATAATAATATAAATGATATATACATATATATTTATATATGCATATATACATACATATATGTACATACTTACATATATATGTATATATATATATATGCATATATGAGTACGGGACGTCACAACACATAAACAACATGAAATACGAAAACGATATGAATTACAAAATACGGAAACAACATGAAATACGAAAGCAAACTTGGGTATGCAAATAACAAGAGAAAAAATGGAAAACAAGACAAGTAACATAAAGAACAACCCTTCATCAGTTGTTGGCTGTTCAACTACTCTACATTTCGAGCAGGACTAGAAGAACAGCTAACAACTGATGAAGGGTCGTTCTTTATGTTACTTGTCTTGTTTTCCATTTGTTTCTCTTTGTTTGCATACCCAAGTTTGCCTTCATATTTCATAATTCATGTTGCTTTTGTATTTTGTGTTGTTTACATTTTGTGATGTCCTGTACCCATATGTGTGTGTGTATATATATATATATATATATATATATATATATATATATATATATATGTATGTATGTATGCATTGTTATATTTCAGGATGGTCTTTTTTTTTTTTGCCAAATAAACACATGCAGTATATATTCGTTCTTCACTTCAGATTCTTTTTTTCGTTTTTTTTTTGGGAACTAAACAGAACAGGAGCAGACACATGGGATGGAGAGTTACTGAAGAGGTCACAGAATGTGTGACAAAAGATTTCCAGACATAAGACATAAAATAAGAACAATAATAAAATTTTTTAAATAAATCTGAAGTGAAGAACAAATATATAGTGCATGTGAAAAAAATAATGACCATCCTGAAATATAACAATATCTGTTTCAACATATGATTTCACATCAGCAATCTTGCAAAACAAATTCATAAACATAAAAATATACATACATACATACATACATACATACATACATACATACACACAGCACGCACATATATATATATATATATATATATATATATATATATATATATACTTACTTTTATATTTCTCTATATAAGCATTCATATATTTACACATCATGCTTATGCATTTACACCACATTCTTACTTATCGATACACACACACACACACACACACACGCACTCATGCACACATACACACACAAACATGCGCACACATGCACATACACATGCACACACAATATATATATATATATATATATACACACATACAAGCACACACACACACATACACCTATATAGCCACCCACATCTTTATAATCTAAAATATAGAGAGATATAATCCAAATGATATAAAATCAAGCATTAACACAAGGATAATAATCATCATCATCATTGTTTAATGTCTGCCTTCCATCCAACCTGGCACAGGTTGGAGAGTGACAGAAGCTGGTCAGGCAGAAGACTGCACTAGTCTTCTGTGTCTGTTTGGCATGGTTTTTACAGCTAGATGCCCTTCCTGTCACCAACCACCCAGTAGCATGGACAGAGTGCTTTTTATGTGGCACCAACACAGGTGAAGTCAGTTTTGGCATGGTTTTTACAGCTGGATGCCCTTCCAAATGCCAAACACTTTACAGTGTGGACTGGATGTTTTTTGCTTGGCACCAACACTAGTAGGGTCACCAAGTAACTTGCAAGACAAAGATCCTAATAAGTCACAGACATAGAGTTTGGAAACCATATACTGGGCTATCATATATTTCACTATTTATAGAATAAAGATGTAGTGGACTACTACAATGCCAACTACATTAGAGGGTATGGATGAAAAAAGTTACAGAAAGTTGTCTGAAGGGAATTAATTAACTAATGTCTTCCTAAAAAATGTGTTTCTAAGGCTATATAAGCATTCCATTCTCATCAGTTCATGGAACTTATAAAGGATATTACCTGGACTTTTAAGAATTTCCTCTTATTCTGTGCAGCAAGAGGTGCACCCATACCTATTATTTGAGTATGATAATGCATATTTTATTATGCTCTAGGTAATTTAGAATTCAATTTTTTTTTTGTCTTTATATTATTGCTTCATGTCATATTATTTGTATCTCTTGCATTTTATATAATCTTTATATTTTATATAACTATAAAGATGCGGGGTTGTGTGTGTGTGTGTGTATGGCTGGCTATATGGGCATGTGTGAGTGCGCATGTGTGTGTGTGCGTGTGTGTGTGTATAGGAGAAGAAAATGGATATAATAACAATGGGAAACTCGTTGTTTTCGCTGGTATGTCTTTAATTAAATAGATAACAAGGAGGAAGAAGCAGAGATGAGAATGTATATATATATATATATATATATATATATATATATATATATATATATATATATAAAATGGAGGATAATATGCTGAACCCAACTACTTGCAGACAGTGTATCCCGTTGAATTCATTAATTTAATTCATAGCAAAAGTGACAAAAGAGAGGAAGAAAAGAAAAAGAAAGAAAGAACCAAAGCACAGGTGTCCATGGCAGACTATGTTATTTTGCCAACATGGTTTACATATAGAAGTACAAAGTACATAAGGAATTAGAGGATGAACAGAAGTTTAATCTTACAGCTGTTACGGCCTAGTTTTGGCAGGCCCCATTCTATCCGAATATTCCTTACCGGAGTGATTATCGGATGACATTTTGAAATGGGGTTACATGCCCGAACCTCTAGGCCTCTTCAGAGATTCACAAAGGGTTACCCTCCCAGCAGTATACTGGATAGATACTATCCCTTAGTGGGTTGTATCCCCAACCCCTAACTCTCTCACGTTATATATATATATATATATATATATATATATATATATATATTATATACATTATATTATCAGGCACGTGCTGTCTGTAATTACTCACAGTAGGCAGTTGGTAACCTTTATGCAGGAAAACACACAAAAAATAAGCGAAATACAGGCCCGTGACTGAGTTGAAGGCAGATTTACTTCTGCCTTTATAGCACGTAAAGAAAACATTGTTGTAGGAATGTACACAGCATATCTACTACAGCAGTACTATGTGTAGCTTAAATACTGAGATTGAAAAGCAGGTGTGAATTATGTCTACCTAATCTACAAAACAAATATATTACATTTTATGTATAGTAATCAGAATAACCTTCATGATTTTATTGAATTAGGTACATATTTTGCCATAAAAGGAAAATGTTGCTATCGATCTATTTTATTCAAGGAAGGCACTGACTACCTTGCCTACCTACGTGGCACATCCCTGATATATATATATATATATATATACACACACAAGATCTGATCAATAAATATCTGGACTGTTGCCATAGCAACAAAGCTAAAGCACACAGAATGAAGCTGCTTGGCAAAGATTGACCTTGAACCCTGCTGTGCATGCGCACTAAGTTTGAACATTTTAGCTCACTTTTGCTGTTTACAGCAGTGCTTGGAAGGAAGGTGTGTAGCATGTGATCATCGCATTGACCATGACAGAGAAAGTGGTCATGGTGATACCTGCTCAAAGGTCTATGCAAAGTTGCAAAAAGTGTATAGAGAGGAGTGTATGAGCCGCACACAAGTGTACGAGTGGTTCAGATGTTTCCAAGATGGCCGAAAAAATGTTGATAGTGACAAGCATTCTGGGAGACCTGCAACCAGCAGATGTGTGTGCTGCTGGGAGGAGAAATCTCCAAATCACCGTCCATGAATTATCAGGGGATGTGCAGATTCAGCTGATGAAAAAGACACTCGTGTTTCAGTTGCACAAGATCTCCTTGATTGTGTCGAGAATGAAAACTTTTTGGAAACTTTGCGTAGGCCTCTGAGCAGGTATTGCCAAGCTTTAGCCAAAATTTGATGCAGATTCTCTGCTCAACTTTGTCGTGGTCAATGCAACAATCACACACTACACACCTTCCTTCCAAGAACTGCTGTAAACAGTGGAAGTGAGCTAGAATATTAAAACTTAGAGCACATACACAGCAGAGTTCAAGGTCAATCTGTGCCAAGTGGCTTCACTCTGCATGCATTAGCTTCGTTACTGTGGTAACAGTCTGGATACTTATTGATCAGACCACACATATATGTGTGTGTGTATATATATATATATATATAATTATATCTGAGTGTATGTGTGTCATCATCATAATCTTTTAATGTCCTATCTTCCATGTGTGCATAAATAGAACGGTTGACAGGAGCCAGCCAGGTAAATGTCTACCCCAAGATATATAATCTTTGAACGTTGGGCTTCACAGAGGCAATGACTAGTGACTGAGACCTTTGGTGATATGCCATACCATATGCTTTGGCGATATGTTTTGAGAGGACCCATCAACCCAAGTGAAATTGTAGTTGTGGCCGATGCTGGTGTCACGTAACTAGCACCTGTACCAGTGGCTCATAAAAAGCACCTTTTGAGCATTGGGCCTTGCGGAGGCAATGACAAACGACTGAGACCTTTACCAATATGCTGTGCTTGGGTAGAAGACTCATTGAGCCAAATGAAATCATAGTTGTGGCAGATACTAGTGTCACGCAACTGGCACCATGCCAGTGGCATGGGTGCCATCTCTGAGTGGTTGGCATTAGGAAGCGCATCCAGCCATAGAAACAGTGCCAAATCACATTAGAACCTGGTGTGGCTCTCCAGCTAATCAGTTCCAGTCAAATTGTTTAACCCATGCCAGCATGGAAAATGGGTGTTAAATGATAATAATGGTATATATATATATATATATATATATATATATATATACATACACACACAAACATAAACATACATACATACAGATATCATCATCATCATCATCATCGTTTAAAGCGGACGTTAAACGATGATGATGATGATGATGATGATATCTGTATGTATGTATGTTTATGTTTGTGTGTGTATATATATATATATATATATATATATATGTACACCATTATTATCATTTAACACCCATTTTCGAAGACGAAGACAAAATAAACTAGCAAAAAATTACTGGATAATTTACTGGATATAGCGTATATATATATACATATATATTATATGTGTGTGTGTGTGTGTGTGTGAAAGAGATTTAACTGCTATTTCCAGCAACTACATAGAAGCACTAATTTCGTTCATGAAATTTGGTGGTGGTGGTGGTGGTGGTGGTGGTGGTGGTAGTGGTCATCGTTGTCATGGTGGTTTACTAAACAATATTAGCCAATCATATCACTGTAAATGTTACACCACACAATAATTTAACTGTTTATTTGTTGGGTTTTTTTTTCTTTTGTTAAACGTTTTTTTCTTTCTTATTCCTTGTTAGGATTCATCCCAGGTGTCTGCTGCAAAGGACATTTTTGGAGGATGTCTCACTCTGGATTTGATCACTGAACGTTTTGGTTCAATAAGCAACGAATTACAGGAACTGAATTTACCCAATTCTAGTATACGTACAGTAGTGCTTGGCTTTGCTGATACCCTATGTAACTTGACCAGGTGACCTCTTCACCATACATACACACATATATATACACACACACACACACAAAATTCTTCACTTGATGTTAAAACTCTTTTATCTTATTCTATTCTGTTTACCATTATCAACATCATCATAATTGCCATCATTGCCTTCACATTTATCATCATTATCACCACAATCATCATCACCCTATCACAAACAGCATCACTTTCAATACTACCACACACACACACACACATGAGGTTATGGTTTTGTTCCATCTGATGGATTCCGTAGCGTATATGGAAACTAAGGCTTGGTTTTAGTCTTAGAAATAGGAGAGAACAAGGCTTGGGAGTTCTGCAATGCAAATGGTTTGATGATTTACTGCACTGATTTCAAGAAACCAACCAGTCGCCTGATCACCTATCAATCTGGTGGCCACACAAACTTGATAATATGCTCAGTAGTAAACAGGATTGACAGATAATTGTAAATGTAAAGTCCTTCTCTCATGAAGAATTTACACCCCCAAAATAGGTTAGTGGTTAGCAACTTCAGACTTAGAACTAAAAGGACTCAGAGACAAAATAACCAGTCTAGACAAAGGAAGTTATGGGAGCTTAAAGATCCAGTGAATAGTGAGAAATTTAGACAATTACTTGTTGAAACATCTTTAACAGGATGGTTGGTTGAAGAATTTAGCTGGTTTGAGTTCCAATATACTGTATGTATGTAGATAAAGGAAGAATGAGAAAACCAGGTAGGATTAAATGCAACAATTTATTCGACCTATTAAAGAGCATTAACACAACAAAATTGTTGAAATACATTTTGACTGATACTGTCAGAAAATATACATATTAGTTTCTCATGCAGCTGTTACTTGGATAGAACAAGAAAACAAATATGTAACATGGCTTCTGCTAGAAGACAGGAACAGATTTAACACGTCAAGGTTACCTGAGGCTACCTACGAAATAAACTTCCTCTCTGCTGAGATCTGAACTCAACCACCTATCCCACCTCACTGAAGAATAGCAGAAAAGGTTCCTCCTTATAAAGCTGATGGTAGGCTCCAGTGTACTAACATAGAGTTGCCTGTGCTCAACTGGTCTGTCACATTATGGGATGAGAGCCCATATAAAGCCAGAAGAACTCAATCAATGTATAACACATTACATGACCAGGTCATGTGACCACTTGTAGAAAACCAGTGTAATGAGCCAAAATGAGGGTATCTAAGCCTAATCGGTTGAATGATAATCATGTCTCTGCTACACAGTGGTTGATAAGGAGAAACAGACGTATAACATAGTGAATAGCTTGAAGTTCCTGTGGGACAGCCTACTGAGGGCTACAGATCAAATTTGTGGCTGGTGCAGTTCCAGCCAGACCAAATGTGACTTGGTGACGGAACAGTGAAGTAGACAGAGTCATAAAAACAAAGAGCCAAGTTTGGAAATACTGAAAAAATGGGGCAGCAGAGAATTCTATTAGGCTGCCAGGAGAGAAAATAGGTGACAGTTTTACTTAGCAAAGGGAAAAGCAGAAAGTAAGAGGTTTGTTAATGTGAAGCATGATGATCAGAGATATGCCATGTTCAGGATTGCATGACAGGACAGAGAATCAGAGAACCAAGATGTTGTGGGAGAGAAGAAGTGTGAACGAATGAATAAAGGTAGGCTTGCACTTAGTAATTCTGTAAAAGAAAGAGGCATGGACGTGGTACTATGAAAGGTATGTATGGGCGCAAAACAGTTTTCCCAATGTGAACCCAACAGAAGAACCAGCCATTGTAGTAGACAGCAGTATGTTAGATAAAGCAATTAAGGATATGAAGGCAGAGAAAGTCCCTGCTCCATCAGGAATTACTGTTGGAATGCTTAAAATATCTGGCAGAGTAGGATAAGGTCTAATCATAGTGTTAATCAGATTGTACAAGAAATTGTTATACCCTTACAGTCTGTGGTAGGTATAAAAAACGATGTTCAGGAACAATAATAATTTATTGGCATCGAAGGTTTTAGGCTTTTCCCATATCGAAGTTCGATAAGCTGAAAAAATTTTTTATAGCTTATCATTAGCAACTTGAGCTGCTACAAATGCAAATAAAAATCCAAATTAAAGGAGTGGAGCAAGTAAAATCCAGCCTACATGTTTCTAAGCTAGCAGATCCTCTGATGTATTAATTACCCAAATAGGGGTACTCAGCTAGCTGCTCATCAGACTGAAGATACCTTAATTATATGAAGGTTACACTGTCATTAAGGGATCATAAGTTGTAACCTTCATATAATTAAGGTACCTTTGGCCTGATGAGGAGCTAGCTGAGTACCCCTCATTGAAGAATTATTGCATCAGGGGATCTACTTGCTAGGAAACATACGTAGCCTGAACTTTAGCTGTTCTACTCCCTCAATTTGGATATATATATATTCTTGTTTCAGTCATTTGACTACAGCCATGCTGGAGCACCACCTTTAGTTGAACAAATCAACCCTGGCATTTATTCTTTGTAAGACTAGTACTAAGTTACAGATATTGTAATCACACTTACACACACACACACACACACACATACATACATATATATATATATATATATATATATATATATATATATATATATATATATGACAGGCTTCTTTTAGTTTCTGTCTACCAAATCCACTCACAAAGCTTTGGTTGACTCAAGGCTATAGTAGAAGAAACTTGCCCAAGGTGCCACACAGTGGGACTGACCCAAGAACCATGTGGTTGAAAAGCAAGCTTCTTACCACACAGCCAGGTTTTGTAGTTTCTGTTTCCAAAATTCACTCTCAAGACATTGGTTGGCTCAGGGCTATGACAGAAGATTCTTGTCCAAGATGTCACACCCTGGGACTGAACCTGAAATCATGTGGCTAGAAAGTAAACTTCTTAACCTCACAACCATGCCTGCATTTATACATGCATATATACATGTGTGTGTGTATCTGTGTCTACAAACACACACACACACACACACATATATATATATATATATATATATATATATATATATATATATATATATACTAGCACTATAGCCCGGTATTGCTCGGGATTAAGTTAGGATTACCTGAGTAATACCATCAATTGAGGCAAATTTGGCACCCGGACGTAAGTTTTGTAAGAAGACTACAGAGGCTTAGTTTCTCCCGCAGAGATGTGAGAGTCAGATCTCTCCTTTCGAAAACATGAACAGTTTCGTAACATTGTTTACAAAATAATAGCTGATCGTTTGCGAAGGAGCATGTCTACAGTCAACACTTAGGATCTTTGCTCTGGTAACTTCTGCTCTACCCCATGTTCACACACGACCAGCTATATGCCGCTATGAGTAGAGCAATGGATTCAGCAAATTTGGAAATTAGTTGTGGAGAAACGGAGAATATCATTTATATTGTGTAAAGCTCACTAAAAAGACGAAATTTTAAAAATCTGTTATCTCTCTCTCTCTCTCTCTCTTTACACTGTCACTAGAAGGGGACTTAACTCATGTTTGCGAATGCTGGTGTATTTCTCCGACCTGAAAATTGTTAGAAGTTATGGTTTAAAATTATTTTTAATGCAAAAATTCACCTCTTTGGAAGCAAATAAAAAAATAATAAATGGCTGATTACAGGCATTTTCAACCATGAGAAATCCATTGGTGCGACTCCCAGATTGCTATCTTGTAAGGTGTGGATTTCTATAGATGCAACACACACACACACACACACACACACACACACACTCACAAACTCAGCTTTACAATATATACTGATACTGATAAACATAGTTATATATCATTGTTTCTTTCTTCAACAGTATCAACCTTGAAAACAATTGCTTGACTTCTTTCTGCGGTCTAATATATTTAGATAACCTGAAGGTAAGACAACAGTAAATTTGTTTATTAGCAACAGTAAATTCTTTTCTTGTTTGTGCTAGCCCCAAAAGTCAACAAGGGAGCCTGGATCTTCTATGCAGTCCCACAAGCTTCTAGAAAAAGCAGCCAAATCTATCACCAGTCACTCCTTACCATTTTAAAAACAAAGAATGCATTAAATAATATGGTCCTAGATACACTCTAATAAAACTAAACCAGAAAGGGCATGGCTGGAATGTCTTCAATTATATATATCTCTTCAAGTAGACATGACCTGGGAACATGCACAAATTGAAGCCATAAGGAGAGTTTCTATCAATCTTCAAGAAATAGCAGCCAAAACTCTTTCAAGTCAAACCCTACAAAAAGGAGAAGTTTACACTGGATAATGCAGTCCTTAATGCACATTGCTTGCAAAAAACAAAAATGCAGAATTCTTGTCTAAGCATACTATATAATCCCTCATAACTTTTTTTATTTTTTGGAATTTTCAGAATTTTTTTGCGAATTTGTGTTCTATACATGGGAATTCATACAATTATGAAAAAAAAATGTGTTTTTTTTTTATTAATCCCCACCCCCACCTTAAATCCTAAAGTTTCCACTTTTTTTCAAATTTTGTTTTAAATCAGAGTGTAAAATAGAGATAGTCCAATTTTTTTACTTAAATCCCAGCAATGGATCATCCTTGGGTACATCTTCATTCCATTAAATGTGTTTATGGAGCAAAAAATATTAAAAAGCATCAATACATGTCAGATTGACAAAAAAAAGGTATCAGGTGGTCATGAGATGTGCTAAAAACAACAACTAAATCGCCCTTAAATCACAGACAAAAAAATACTTTTTTTGTGTTTCATAATTGTATGAATTCCCATGTGTAGAAGACAAATTCATAAAAGCTTTCTGAAAATTTCCAAAAATAAAAAATGCTATGAGGGGTTATATGGAGTGCTAAAACCAGAATTCCACCAAATAAATATAGGACAGTATAATCACAGATTGAATGTTATCAAGGTTATCCTGTGGTTATTATAATAACAACAGCAATAAGATATTCAATACATAGTTACTTGATCTGTTAGTAACAGCAGTCAAGTGTCCCACAAATCACACCCTTCCATTTATTTCCCTTCTTGTTTTACATGAGGAAAAGTAGCTTATATGACCTTGCTCAAGGCCTCTGAGTTTGATGGAATGAAAGAAGGAAGCTGGTATCAAAGCAGAGACTCTCTACTTATAGCAGGGTGGACTTTACTAAAGATACCCTCGAAATTGGATGATTGAGTACAGCTGTTTGGATGGTGGTGATTTGGAATGGCTCACTGGACATTGAATCTGTTTTGGAATGGCTTTTTTGGTGACAATACTCTTTGACACTGGAGACAAACACACACACACACACACACAGAAAAATATGCGCAGACGAACAAACAGACATTCCAGTGTATCAATTGTACTTGACTGATATAAACACTCCTTCTCTCCTTATACACAGAAAGAAACATATGCTCACTCAGAAAAATTGAAAGAGAAAGTGCAAGATTGCTACATATATGCTCACTCAGAAAAATTGAAAGAGAAAGAGCAAGATTGCTACATATATGTTCACTCAGAAAAATTGAAAGAGAAAGAGCAAGATTGCTACATATATGCTCACTCAGAAAAATTGAAAGAGAAAGAGCAAGATTGCTACATATATGCTCACTCAGAAAAATTGAAAGAGAAAGAGCAAGATTGCTACATATATGCTCACTCAGAAAAATTGAAAGAGAAAGAGCAAGATTGCTACATATATGCTCACTCTCCTTATACTCTTTTACTTGTTTCAGTCATTTGACTGTGGCCATGCTGGAGCACCGCCTTTAGTCGAGCAAATCGACCCCAGAACTTATTCTTTGTAAGCATAGTACTTATTCTATCGGTCTCTTTTGCCAAACTGCTAAGTTACAGGGACGTAAACACACCAGCATCAGTTGTCAAGCGATGTTGGTGGGGACAAACACAGACACACAAACACACACACATACATATATATGACGGGCTTCTTTCAGTTTCCGCCTACCAAATCCACTCACAAGGCTTTGGTCGCCCCGAGGCTATAGTAGAAACATTTGCCCAAGGTGCCACGTAATGGGAACGAACCTGGAACCATGTGGTTGGTAAGCAAGCTACTTACCACACAGCCACTCCTGCGCCTATGCACATAAAGAAAATACAACACATAAACCGAGAGAGTGGGGAGAGAGAGAGAGTGGGGAGAGAGAGAGTGAGGAGAGAGAGAGAGAGAGAGATGCATTTGTTGCAATTGGGGTCATGTAATATATTTTACTGTTTTTCTCCCCCTCTCTATTCTTTCCTCCCTCTTTTTCTCTCCCTTCCTCCCTCTTTCTTGCTTTCTATCTCAGGTTTTTCTGTTCACAGCACCAAAATTTAAATTCACAATCTGGTCTGCTTTGTCAAAGATATACAAAAAATCCATTGAGAGAAAATTTTTCTTGTCCCCATTTTATCAATATCTGAGCAGCTATCATATACATAAAGAGAATTTTAGTAGTCAAGTAGTTTAGTAGTTGTGATAACAAGTTAGAAGTCAACTAGCATGAAGACAAAATTTTCACAGTACCAAGGTTCTGGAAAGCACAGTATTGAAACAGTGATGCCAAATAGACAGGGCCAAAGCAGCTGAGCCAAAATATTCCGTACTCAGGCACAAAAGGATCAGCTGGTGACAAAACAGATGAGAGCACATTGACTATCGCAATCCTAGATATACTGTGTCTGAAAACAATAACTCCAATGAACAAAACTAAATGAATTATGATCAAATGCCTTTGACCAAAGATATGCCCAGGTAGGATTAACCTGGGGCTAAAGAATATCATTTCTTATAGTTTTTTTTTTTTCTTAATAATTGTGGAACTGTTTAGCTTTGTGTCTTTTTGTTTATTGTTATACATATTTTATTGTTGTGTTTTTCTTATTGTCATTTAGTGTCAAGTTTATTGAAGCAAATGCAGAAAATATCAATTCTAGTTTTTGATAGATATTTAACATCATTAAAAGAATAACCATGAAAGTTAATTTCACAATTAAAGGGTTAAAGTCTGCCATGATTTTTTAAACAATTCTTTAGGCAGAGGAGTGGTAAGAAGCTTCCTTCCCAACCACATAATTCCGGGTTCAGTCCCACTGCATTGTACCTTGGGCTAGTGTCTTCTACTATAGCCTCAGGCCAACCGAAGCTTGTCAGTGGATTTGGTAGATGGAAACTGAAAGAAGCCCGACGTAGATATATATAATTAATAAATTCAAAATAGGATAAAAATAGGATATATATATATATATATATATATGTGTGTGTGTATGTGTATATATATGTATGTATGTGTGTGTGTATGTATGTATTTGTGTTTGTCCTCCCACCATCGCTTGACAACCAGTGTTGGTATGTTTATGTCCCTGTGACTTAGCAGTTTGGCAAAAGAGACCAATAGAATAAGTTCTAGGCTTATAAAGAATAAGTCCTGGAGTCGGTTTGTTTGACTAAAGGTGGTGCTCCAACATGGCCACAGTTAAAATGACGAAAACAAGTCAAAGAATAAAAGAATAGTAATTACTGGTATAGAGTTTGCCCCCACCTTTGGCTCAGTTTACCTATCACTTGTTATGTTCTGTGTTATATTCTATTTAATTAACCCACAGGTATTGTGTTTAAACAACAACAGGGTGGAGTGTATTGTATCCCCTTCACCCAAATTCAATCCAAATAAAAATAAACAAAAGACTGACAGTACTGAAGATACTTATGGAAATCTCTCATGTAGTTCTGAAGAAGAAAGTACATATCTGAAGAAATTAGAAATTTTACATCTTGGGTGAGCTTTCTTTGATAATTTATCACTCTTTCTCACTCTCTCATGCATACATATATCATCATGAACATCATTTTAACATTCACTTTACCATGCTTACATGTGTTGAGCAGAATTTGTTGAGGTTGATTTTCTACGGCTGGATACCCCTCCTGCTGCCAACCTTCACCTGTTTTTAAACAAGGTAATATTTCCTCTTGGCAAGACATGATTTTCAAGATTGGAAAGGAACAACAGCAAAAGTATGATGGTGATGCTCATTAACAATCACCACATGATATTTGCCTTGAAAGTTACTTTTTATAAAATGGAACAGCCCTGCTTTACCAATGGACTGTGGCTAAACAAAAGTCAAAAATGAGTTTTAACAAATTAAGGATCATTAGGGAAAATAAAACTATGCAAAAAATTATAGTGACTGGAGAATGGATTTCTTTTGTTTTTTTTTTACACTTTATATTTATATATTGGACAACAGTGGAAGCGCAATGGCCCAGTGGTTAGAGCAGCAGACTCGCGGTCATAGGATCGCAGTTTCGATTCTCAGACCGGGCGTTGTGAGTGTTTATTGAGCGAAAACACCTAAAGCTCCACGAGGCTCCGGCAGGGGATGGTGGCAAACCCTGCTGTACTCTTTCACCACAACTTTCTCTCACTCTTACTTCCTGTTTCTGTTGTGCCTGTAATTCAAAGGGTCAGCCTTGTCACACTGTGTCACGCTGAATATCCCCAAGAACTATGTTAAGGGTACACGTGTCAGTGGAGTGCTCAGCCACTTGCACGTTAATTTCACGAGCAGGCTGTTCCGTTGATCGAATCAACTGGAACCCTCGACGTCGTAGGCGACGGAGTGCCAACAATTGGACAACAAGAGCATTTATAACAAGCATATTAGCCACTAGTTATTGTAATCAATTCTGCTTTGCTAAATGTATATCACAGATTTTTCATGGTTACTTATGTACTATGAGTCTGTACGACCAGTGATAATTTAATGTAATCTAATTGCTGGGAATCAACCTTCTTATTGGTTCTGGGACGTGATTGTTGCTTATTTGAATTAAAACTGTGAATTACGCTGTGTAACAATTTATTTTTCTTTGGTCAGTAAGTGTTATTTCCTGTTTGTTTCTAACTAGAAATCAAAGGAAATGACAACTATTCTCTTCCAGCTTTGCTTTTGTAACCTGAACATCAATATTTTGAAACTGACCTACTCTCCATTACATTTCAGACAGAGTCAGTGATGAGATGCTGAAGCAGAAATATCATTATTACAAATATTCTCTTCAGTACCATAGATTTGCTTGTCAGTTGCTTGACTTTAACCACTTGAGCATGTCCCTTAGTGGCTGACAATATGTGCATCTCTGATCATGAGCAGGAGTAGTGGGGGAGCACCATAGCCATATGTTGAGAGGGATTCTTTGGGGTTTGAATAAATGTAACAAAAGCAAAGTTTGAAGGAAATATTAGCCATTTTTCATACTTTTTAGGGGTAAGCAAATAGGAAATAACAGTTGTTACCCAAGGACAAGAATCGTGTTACATCGTGTTATGAATCTACAAAACCAGATTTTGTCTCTTTTACATCTAAGCACTGAACAAGCTGATTGGTTGGTTAACTGTGAATAAATATGTCGCTTTCATATTTTAGCAGTGTCCATTGCCGTTAGCTTTCTCAAGCCAATTCCAGATACCTGAGATCAATACAATTGATGTTCAGCTTGAATTTCATTTCAGCAGGTTGCTGCCTACAAGGAAAACATGGACCGTAATATGTGTTGGTGTGCAGTAGCTTTGAGGCAAAGGATAAAATTTTAGTGGTGTAAGGTTTTGTGAAACAGTAAGCATGTTAAGAGCACCAGAGGAGGGCAAATAAACTTGGGCATAGATCGTCTTAGAAAGGTTTAGATGATGGATAAGGTTTATCCAGTGCAGATTAAGATATCTTTGAAAAACCAACAGAAGTCAATTACAATATGATTCATTCAAACACAAATCTTGAGTAATGTGGCAGTACTCACCTAAACCCATTACTTTACTTACTATTTCACCACAGGTACAATGAGATAAAAAGTTTGGCCCAGCTGCAGCTGTTCCGTCTTCCATCTCTCCGAGCACTTTTCTTACAAGGTCAGTCTTACACTTTTCAGATTTCTCATTTCAAGTGAAAATGCATATATGTATGTGATGCATGTGTACATTTGTGTAGTGGGGAGTGGTGTGTGTGTGTGAGAGAGAGAGAGAGACTGACAGAGTGAGGGAGGGAGTTTACATGTATGTGTATGTATGAATGTATGGGAGAGTATGTGTGTGTCAACATGAGAGGGAGAGAGAGAGAGAAAGTGTATGTATGTGTGCATGTGTTAGTGTGCACATGTGTGTGTGTATTTTGATTGCCCTGTGGATAAATATCAAATATTGTGGAATAACACAATGTCAAGGTAAAGTAAACAGCTCCGCTCAACTTTGCAGCTAATTAGCTATTGCTAAAAATAACTTGTTAATTATTGAGTCTCTTAAATCCGTAATATATGACCATTTTGAAAATCCCTGTTTTTTTTATGCTATTCTTGCACAAAAACAAAAAAAAAAACACAGGTAACGAGATTATGAAAGTTGATGGCATTGAACAGTTAACGAACCTCTCTGAGTTAATTCTGGATGCTAACAAAATTCGAACATTGAGTCCACAGTCCTTCTCTGGTCAACTGAATCTTCTGGAGCTGCACTTGGAAGAAAATCGTCTGGTCAGTCTGGCTGCATTGGGCCAACTGACCAAGTTGCAACGCCTCTATGTCGGCAGTAATAAAATACAGGTAACTAGTAGTCCTTTTCTTCTCCTCCTCCTTCTTCTTCTGTTTCTTTCCCAGCTGGGATAATTTTTTTTATACATTTAATCATCATGATTGTCTAATGTCCGTTTTCCATGCTGGCATAAGTTGGATGGTTTGACAGGAACTGGTCAGCTGGTGGGATGGGTCCAGACTCCAGTTGTCTGTGGTTTCTACAGCTGGATGCCCTTCCTATAATGCCAACCACTTTACAGAGTATACTAGGTGCTTTTTATGTGTCATGGGCACAAGTGTATTTATGCAGCACCGGTACAAGTGCAATTTATGTGGCATCAGCCCCTGTATGGATGATAATGATTTTACTTAGCTTGATGCGTCTTCCCAAGTATCACAAATTGCCACAACTCCTGGTCCCTTGTCATTTCCTCAGTGAAATCCAGTGTCAAAGGATCCTTTCCCACCACTTCATCCTATATCTTTCTGGGTCTATCCCTTCCACATGTTCCCCTCCACCATTAGAGCTCAGCTGTCCTTATCCATACACATCACATGACCAAACCAGCACAGTCTTCTCCCTTGCACACAATCCTCTTATACCCAGTCTTCTTAAATTATTTACACTCTGTCATATGTTCACACTGACATTACCCATCCAGCAGAGCATGCTAGCTTCATTTCTTCCAAGCCTTCGCAACTTCTCTATAGTCAAAGCCCATTTTTCACTGTCATGTAGCATAGCTGTATATGCACAGGCATCATACAATCTATCTTTCACTTTGAGGGAGAGGCCCTTTGTTACCAACAAAGGTAGAAGCTCTCTGAACTTTACCCAGTCTGTTCTTATTCTAGCAGCTAAAACTTCCAGAACTTCTTCCACTGCTAACTTGGTCACCTAGGTAACAGAAGCTATCTTCTAATAATCTCCCCAAGCATTTGAGGGAGTCTGTTACCTGTACATTTTTAGTGCTTATTGTACCTTCACATTTGCCACACACAAAGACTATTTTCTCCATTAACCTTCTTGTGATACCACTGCACCTCTTATATGTCCAAAGTTTGCACTGGGTACAACATATGGAGTTTCTACCAACACCCTTCTTACAAATCAAGCAGGGACATCTCCCTAAAGTGACTTGTGATTTGTCTGCTTTCCTACATGGACTTTAGTTTTTGCTAAATTAACTCTAAGGCCCTTAGATTCCAGACTTTGCTTCCACATCTGAAACTTCTTCTCTAGGTCAGATAGTGATTCAGCTATAAGAACAAGGTCATTAGTGTAGAGAAGCTCCCAGGAACAGCAAGTCTTGAATTCCTCTGTTAAGGCCTGGATGACTAAGATAAACAAGAGGGGCTGAGAACTGATCGTTGGTGAACTCCTACCTGTACACTGAATTCATATTCCCTCATTTTTAAGAAGGTGAGGGGAATGAAAAAGGTCGGGTTTTTTTTACGAAAGCATATAAGATCAACTGAATAAAACCCATCAGTACCCCCAGCATATGACTGATATTGTTTTATCTATGTATTTTTATCAATGCTGCTGGTGTGAATAGTAAAATCAACTTTGGTAAGATTTGAACTCAGAATATAAGCACATTGAACTAAGTACCACAAAATACTCTCCTATGGATGTCTTTCATTGTTCAAAATGATTCATATTTATATAAGTACCAGCATGGCTGTTTGGCTAAGAAGTTTGTTTCACAACCATGTGGTTTCAGGTTCAATCCTACTGAACATCCTCTTAAATAAGTGTCTTCTATTATAGCCCCTGGTCAACCAATAGTGTGTGAATTAATTTGGTGCATGGAAACTGTAGGAAGCCATTCATGTCTGTGTGTTCACAAGTATTGACATCGTATAGCTTTGCATGAGTGAAACAGGAAATATCATATTGTCAACATTTATTGATGATGCTATGACAGGTTTCTCTGTGCTTTCAAAGGTTAGCAGAATTAAAACTCTCTTCTTCCTCGTTGCTCTGCTTTTGCAAATTCTCATGGCTCTCTGTTACCATCCAATTCCATTATTATGAATTTTTCATTAGCTGATTACACAACCATGGACACCACTCCTATGGTTGCATTACAGTTACTCTCTTGATAGAGCTTGGTGAGTCTGACTATTGATCTTCAGGGATTCCTCCACTTAACATCAATGTAAGAAGCACTGTTGGCTCAGTTGATCTCTTCTGCAACCTCTTCACAATCTGCCATGCTGTGGTCCCATGACTTTGCCTGGTAAGGTGACTGAATGGATGTTACTCATTGCCAAAAGCAACTTGTAACTATGCAGAGCACAGTCTTCACTCTGTGAGGTATTTTCAAAATACCTGCATACCATAAAAAAAAACTCCCTTAAATGTAAGAGATGGAAAGGGCAAAAGCATCCAACTGTAAAAATTTACTTCAACTAAATACCTATCCAACTCATGCTAGCATGGAAAAATGGACATTAAATGAACAGGTGTGGTTGTGTAGTAAGAAGCTTGCTTCTCAACCACATGGTTCTGGGTTCTAGGCAAATGTCTTCTACTGTAGCCTCTGGCCAACCAAAGTTTTGTGGGTGGATTTAGCAGACAGAAAGAAGCCCATCTCAGTCTTATGCTTCCCTCTCCCAATCAACAACTGAAATTTCTGACTGTGTCAGAGCAATTCTGAGGCAGTTTAATGTTTAATGTTTCTCTCTTCTACACCATCCTGTATATTATATAGGTTAAACAAATACAAATTAGATTAAATTAATTCTCTTATGTTTTGTGTTAGAGTAGGACAGTAAGGTTTTTCATATGCTTCTACGTTTATATGATAATATATAGCTTGAAATGTTAATCTATTATTTTATATGGTTTAGGGTATATTAATAATAATAATTATAGTAAATGTTCTAAATCTTAATGTAAGTTATACACAGTATCCATCTTTCAAAAACGTTATGCCTTCCCCCACTCCCACTGTTTACTTATAAATGTACATGACTTTGAATGCATGTGGCTGTCAGCTTACCATATAAGTGTCACTATGTACTTATGTGAAGCTCATTATGTATATATGTTAGTCTGGGTGTATGTGTTTATGAGTATATATTTTTATTTATTTATGCGTTTCAGCCAAGCATATGATTGTGAGTATATATGCATATATTTACATCTATGTGTATATTGTGTGAACTAAATTTTCATATGTGTGTATGTATATCAGGATATATAGCTGTATATATGTCTATATCTTAGTTTATGTGGACTACATGTTCATAGGTGTGGGTGTGGATATATGGATATGTATATATATGTGTGGATGTATGGGTGTGTGAGTTTGTATATATGAATAGGTGAGATTCATAACATATTGTGTAGTGTTTGTATATGTAGACATTATCATCATCGTTGTCGTTTAACGTCCACTTTCCATGCTAGCATGGGTTGGATGGTTTGACTGAGGGCTGGCAAGCCAGGAGGCTGCACCAGGCTCCAATCTGATTTGGCAAAGTTTCTACAGCTGGATGCCCTTCCTGACACCAACCACTCTGAGAGTGTAGTGGGTGCTTTTTACGTTCCACCAGCATGAGGGCCAGTCAGGCGATACTGGCATTGGCCATTCTTGAACGGTGCTTTTTACGTGCCACCTGCACAGGAGCCAGTCAGGCAGCATTGGCAATGACCATGCTCAATTGGTGCTTTCTATGTGCCACTAGCACAGGAGCCAGTCAGGCAGTACTGGCAATGATCACACTCGAATGGTGCATTTTATGTGCCACTAGTATGGGACCAGTCAGGCAGAACTGGCATCTACCATCAGCATTCATTGTTTTTAAATAATCTCTCTCTCTCTCACTCTCTCTCTCTCTCTCTCTCTCTAAAACCATGTACCTCCTCTATGGCAAGACACCTATTTCTCTGTTACATACTAACTTTTCATCATTTGATACTGGATCACCTCCTCTTATGCCCCCCGTTGTGGCAGGACACTTACTTCTGTCTCTTTGTCACACTCTAACTTTCATCCTCTGGCACAAATACCCTACCCCTCTCATAATTCTTTGTCTTGTGAGTTACTTGGTTACCCTGCCAGGGCTGGTGTGCCATGTTAAAAGCACCTTGTCAAAGGTATTCCAGTTATAACCACTCTCTCTTCTCTCAAGCATTGCATACTTAGGATTACATTATCCAATGTGTCCTGTCCTTTTCAAAACTTTAGGGCCCATTCTAGTATAGAAAGACAACAGTAAGAGAGGTTGGGAAAATGAAAGAGGAGAATGAAATATTGTATTTGAATAAAAACAGGGGACACCAAGCCAAGTTAAGATAAGTTAATAGAAATGAATATAAGACAGGAGAAAATGAAAAAGTAACAATTGAGAAAATGAAAACAAAAAAAAAGTGAAAAGATGAGACAGTGTTAAAGGGTGAGAGTTTTTAATAGATTACATAAACCTCAAAATACTTGAAGAGTAAGTTTTGGGGACAATGCAGAAAATACCAAAAGGTTTCAAAAATTCCAAAATTCTTAGAGAATTCTCCACAAATGTTGGAAATTTTTTATTTAAATCTTCAGTCATGAAGTTATAGTGTGCTAGCCACTTGATATTTTCACATTTGATTCCCAATTATAATAATTTTTATATTTTATGTCTAATTATTTCTTTGCATAATAGTGCTCACTTGCTTAGTAAATATTGCTTTCATTATTTCATCACAGTCATCTCTCCTTTTTAAACAAACATCACGGTAGTCCAACAACAGAGGGAGAAGCCGTTTGTCAAATTTTACCTTCCCTTCAAAGCAACATAGCGATTTCAATTCAGCAGCTCATCTGTAAGCTTTGCAGTGTGTGTGTGAGAGAGAGAGGGTGGGAGAGAACATTGCAAACAATGAGTGAAATAAACATGAAATGAAAAAAATCATATAAATTAAAGTGCATTACTACAGATGTATATGCCCCCAACTTTCTAGCCTCAAAATGTCCAGAAAACGAATACTTCTTCACAAAACTTTCTACAAATACCGCTTAGATGTTGTGACATTAGAGTATATAGGGATTTATGAGAAAGAATTTTTTAGAGGGGTGTAGAGAGAAGTTTTAGAAAATTCACACGATCTGACTTTTTTCCCCTCATTGCTTTCAGGAAGATGGGTATCTTTTAATGAAAATTTATACAAATCCTTTTCAAATGGCATAGATTATGATTATAAAGAAATTTGTGAGGAAAATTTTTTCAGGGATTTCCTCCCCTTTTTTTAAACCACAGCCTTCGAAATGATGGGGTTGTGGAGAGGGCATCTTTGTATGAAAAATGTTTTGAAAACTATTTTTTTACACCCCCTCCCTCATCATCTCACTCTAGACTTACTTTGGCCAATTTTTTTTGGTGCTTCAAAACTATGGGAAGAGCATTTCGGTACAAAATTTTTTTTTTAATTGTTAATATTTCAGAAGGAAAAGTGAGTGATTTAAGGGCGATTTGGCTGTTGTTTCTAGCACATCCAAAGACATCCCTCCTTGTTTCTTTATCACTTTCGCATGTATTGATGTTTTTTAATATCTTCCCCCCCCCCCCCCATAAATGCATTTATATGCTATAAAAAAGAGAATTTGAGAAATTACGAATGCTTTGTAACCCCACTCCTTGCCCCCGATTGTCTTTGTTTAGAAATTAAAATATTGGAGAGCCTGAGAAGGTCATTGCTGGCATTTATCCAGTGATTTAAAAAAATTATGGAGATGTACTTGCACAGCAAGTGACTTGATCTGAGATTGTGTGCTGAAACAAAAACAATTGCAGCATAGAAGATGTTTGTAAGCCATTCAAGAACACACAAAAACCCTTAGTTTCATGGCACTACTTAAATACAGAGGTCCCGATGCATCTACGTAACAATATGAAGGGAAGGGTTAGTTTTAGTGTAAGTTCATACATTCAAAATGTTTTGTACATGACACTTGTATTAAAGTTGTACCAATTTCACTTCAACATTAAAATTTCATTTGTGTCAAAATATTTTCTTCGCTTTGAAACCACAACCTGTTCACTGACAAAACTTCACAAAAGTGATGCAGCACAAAGTTTTGTCACACACACACACACACACACACATTCATTGCCTTTCATTTGTGTGTATGTGTATCTGTGTGTGTGCATGAGTGTGTCTTGTTGTGTGTTACTGTTGAAGTCGCTCGTGCAATTTGTTTGTGTATTTATTGGCTTAGTGGTACAGTGTTTGGAAACTGTGAATAAGGTGCAAGTTTCGAGTACTTGTCGGTAACTATTTTTTCTCCTGGTCTTCTAATAGTAATTGCCCAACTTTCTAGGCTCTTCTCACAGCTACCCCACATTCAAAAATTATACGGGTATTTAAAAAAAATTTTCAATCAATAGTAGAATAAACAGTCGGTCTTCCAAATAGCAAATGAAGACTTAAAAGAGAAAATGAGAGACTTTGCAAATGAAAATGGAACACTTTGCAGTGAATGCAATGAATATTTAAATCTGTGAGAAATCAGAGTTAAAATAATTCAATAAACTTGAGAAATCGAAATTATAGGAAATTTCTTAGAACATAAATTTATAAAAATGTTTCCAGATGGTTAATCCTTTAATAATTGCTTTCTTTTACTACTTTTAGTAATTGTTACTTACCTAATTAATAAGTAGCTTTCTCCATTATAGTATAGATCAGTGGTTCCCAAACTATGAGTCGCGACCCACTGATGGGTCACAAAAAGTTATAAAATTACGCATTAGCTTTGATTAACTGCTGTCTATCGAGATAGTTCAAGACTCATGTTTTCAATACCAGACTGGTTGTTTTATCAAGCAGTAGGCTTTTTTCACGAACTTAACAAATCAGAGGTGGTCATTTTCTCAAGTTATTTATTCATACGTAATTGTAAAAAGGAAAAGTCTGTTTTTACCTATTTATAGAGAACTTTAACTAGGCGCCGTACAACACTGATCTAGCCAATAACAGTTACTACTTCGAGGTTTTGTATTAGAGTTAATACCTGCCCATAGGGTATGGAGACGTTGAAATAGTTATAAAAAAACGCCTCAATGAAAATGTAATCTGAAATAAATTTGTTTCTTTCATTAATGTTTTTACCCAGTAGAGTTAAGTGGGTCGCCATAAACTGGTGTCATAAATAGTGAGTCGCGTCTCTAAAAAGTTTGGGAATCACGGGTATAGATATCTCCATTTTCTTACTTTCTTTTGAGTGATTATAAAACATGATTTATATATAAATCTATTGTTTTATGAATATTATTATTCACAACAAATATTAGGTACTGAACCAGTAATTCATTGAATGATACCATCCCTTAATGAGGTTAATTTAACCACTAATTGAATGTGTGCATGTATATGTATATATATATATATATATATATATATATATATATGTGTGTGTGTGTGTGTGTGTGTGTGTGTGTGTGTACATACATGCACACACATATACTTTGTTTCTTTCCTTTTTATTTTCAGGAAGTTCAAGAATTGGAACATCTGAAATCCTTAGAATCCTTAACAGAAATCTCACTTGCTAATAACTCTGTGAGTATTAGAAATTAAATGATGTTATAAATTTATATATGATTTACATACGTACACACATCTATGTTTATGCATGCATGCATACACATAATTACATATGTAATTATGTAAGCACACGTGTATATATGTATGTACATATGCACACATACATGATGGTATGCGCATGTATATATGACCAACTTACGTATTATGTAATATATGACCAACACATATGCATGGTGTTTGTGACCAACTTATGTGACTAACATATGTAGCCAATTTCCATGAACAACATATATAACCATTATGTTTAAACATTTGACCAGTTCATATGATTCATACCTATGATCAACTTATATGACAAACATATGATTAATATATACACCTAATGTATGTGACCAATTTATATGATTCATGTCTATGTTAGTCATATATATTATATGATTCACGTGAAAAAACATTCGAGCAAGGTCGTTACCAGTGCCGCTGGACTGGCTCCTGTGCAGGTGGCACGTGAAAAACACCATTTGAGCATGGCTGTTGCCAGTACCACCTGACTGGCCCTCGTGCCGGTGGCACGTAAAAGCACCTACTACACTCTCGGAGTGGTTGGCATTAGGAAGGGCATCCAGCTGTAGAAATTCTGCCAGATCAGATTGGACCCTGGTGCAGCCATCTGGTTCACCAGTCCTCAGTCAAACCATCCAACCCATGCTAGCATGGAAAGTGGACGTTAAACGATGATGATGATGATGTTGTTGATATATGACCTGTTTTTATGACTCATGCATATGATCAACTTATATGACAAACATATGACCAATATATATATAGCTAATGTATGTGACCAACATATATGAGTAACATATACAACTAATTTATATGACCAACATGTATGCCTAACTTTAATTTGTATGAATAACAAATATTGATATTAAAATAGACACAATGCCACAGCTAGAACTTTATTTTATCAACCCTCAAAATTACGAATAACAAAGTTGGCTTCAGTGAGATTTGAACTCAGAAACCCAAGAGGATCTAACTAAATACTACTCTATGTAACTAAATATCTACTGCTCTACCAATGCTGCCAAACTCCAACAAATATAATAAATATGCTACAGCAATTACATTTTCAGTTGACCTGCTAGAAATAGTAGCCAAATCTGCTTCATTTAACACTATCATCTTTAAAAGGAAGTACATGTTGTATAATGTAGTACATGATATGCTTTCCTTGAAAAAAAGAACTGAGAGAATGGTCGTGTATCCTACTAGAATGTCTACATCACCACCACCATCATCATCACCATCTAACATCCATATTCCAAGCTGGTAGGGATTGGACAGTTTGACTAGAACTGGTGAGCTACAGGTCTGCACCAAGCTCTACTATCTACTTTGGCATGGTTTCTTTAGCTGGATGCCTTTCCTAATGTCAACCACTTTATAGAGTGTGCTGAGTGCTTTCTACACAGTACCAGCGCCAGCAAGGTCATTGAATAACTTGCAAGACAAAGACCATTCATCTGAATGGCAGGGAACAGTATTGAGGGAGGTAGGTTTGTGTCAGTCAACGAGAGTTTAAAGTATGATAGAGAGAGAGAAACAAGTGCCTTGCTCTAGAGGAGAAACATGTCCACTCCTGTTTGAAAAGTGAGTGAGAGAAAGTAGTGATGAGGATGTTTTGGGTGCATCCTCTCAAGTTACAGGGAGATGAATATAAGTGAAGAGGATTGGATAGGGTGAGTGAGCAGGTAAATTCACAAGAGTGTGAAAGGCAAGTTGGAAATAATGGAGAGGAGAATGCAGTGGATGGTAAACATGTGTGAAGGGCAAGGGATTAGCAAGATGAGTTGAAAGGGAGACATTTGTAGTGACAACTTATAGCAGACGACTGTTATATGTTCAATGTCCGGAGTTTTATCCACGCATGTGCAGGGACTAGTTCCGGAAGGAATACAGGAAGAGTCTCATGCGCATGCGTAGAGTTCGACACCCAGCTTTGGCGCCTTTTCTCAGTCTCTTCGTTGACTGATCTCCGTCGAGCCAAGACGTCCAACAGAGCTCTCTCACATGTCAGCACCAGAGCTTCACAAATAACCACGGAAATCATTCAGAAGGCGTCTCAGTAACCGGGGGCGACGAGCTACCGAATTCCCTCCAAGCGTGAACTGAATTCCACTGTAAATAAATATTGTTATGGTGTTCAGAATCTGCATTCCGTTGTTTCTTCTAGAAATTTAATGTACGGAAGCGGTGTACACCTAATGGTGTATAACCACTTCCCTACACATTCATCAAGCACAGATTGTGTGCAAGGACAGACAAAAACAAATTGTGTTCAAGATAACTTTGTATTTATACACATTCCTACTTAGCACTGCCACCCTGTAATTTGTTTTCGGTCAGCTGCCTGTTAGGGCTACCAGTCATTGTATGATGACAGGAATATCATAAGAGAGACAATCTCTTCTATCAGCACACAGCACATCCTGTCAGGTTTTTGTGACTGAAGAGGCAATTCACAGTCTGGGTAGGTGGCTTTGCAAACTGATTTTGGTGTATTTATACCATTTGTCTACAGCAAGAAATTTTCTCCATGACGAGACACAGTGAATGGCTTTCTTAAGGATTTGAATATACCCCAAGCATGTGTGAAATGGTGATAACCTTGTATTTAGACATAAACAATTTTCCTTTAGGGATTCATTTTTGTTTGATAACAACAATAATAATAATCATAAACATATAGTTACTGGCACAATATTACACAGTCAGTCTTATATAAGAATACAGCCACTACCATCATAGTTCATCTGTCGTTTTCAACAATGACCAAGGACATCACATGGGAGAAGAAGATGGAGCACAGTGTGTCCTGTACATGCTCAGAAGGCTCTGCCATAGGCTGGGCACTGGTGGTCTCCTGGAAATGAAGGTGAGGAGTTGGCTCTGGACTTGTGTTCCTTATCACATTTTCTTTGTGCCCCTGCAATCCTGTTCTGTTCATAGGGGGTGACTGACACCTCTAACGGTGCAGCTTTGCCAGGCAGGGTCGTCTTACACTTGCATTTTCCAGATGTCAGAGTTGATCTCAAGGCTTTTCAGTGAGGCTTTGAGTGTGTCCTTGAAATGCTTTTTCTGTTCACCTTGCATACGCTTACCTTCTGCTAGTTCACTGTAAAACAATCTCAGGCATTTAAACATGGTGGCCTCCCCACCTGACTTGTGCAATGTGTAACTGTTTGGCACTTAACCACTACAATAACACTATAGACACAAACTCACAACTGCTGCTCTGCTACTACCTCACTAATATAGACACAACAACAATAATTACTACACTTAACACCAAGCTACTACAACAACTACTAGAGACACTACCACAATAACTTCTACAATGACC
This sequence comes from Octopus bimaculoides, assembly GCF_046866305.1. Taxonomy (NCBI): domain Eukaryota; kingdom Metazoa; phylum Mollusca; class Cephalopoda; order Octopoda; family Octopodidae; genus Octopus; species Octopus bimaculoides. The sequence goes on along the minus strand of NC_142936.1, from coordinate 24,773,887 downwards.
ACAAAACTATTACAACAATAATTACAGCCATTGTCACACTACCACTACTATCTCGCTAAGACAACTACTACTTCCACTACCACTCAACTACAATCAACACTATTCCACTCCAACTACCACTCTGCCACAATAACTACTATAACAATCACTAGAGCCACTACATCACAGCTACAGTCATCACATGACAATTACAGCCACTACAGAAATTACTACCACACTCACAACAGTAACCACTGCCATACTATTACTGTAATCACTTGTTCAATATGTAGCCAGATAGAATCTACACAGGATTTGTTAATGACCATCACAGTAAGTTGATGATTGAGTTAATCAAACTTGAAAGATTTAATATTTATAAGAATCAGCAAAACAAAACCAGTTTTTCTTAATGTTTATGTCATTTTCTGTTTGTCTGTATTTTGACATTAGTTCACATTGATCTCATTTCAAATTTGAAAGAAAACATAAATATGTAACATTTAGTAAGCTATCACCTATATCTTATTTTTAGATCTCTAAAAAGCCACAAATGCGACATATTTTGATTAGCCAATCCCCAATGCTGACTGCCATAAATGGAAATGTCATTACCGAAGAAGATCGCATCAAAGCTGAGGCATATTTCATGGAACGAATTGGACAGGTATTTATAAATGTTGTAATCAATGAAATAAGAAGACATCATCATCATCATCATCATCATTTAACATCCTTCTTCCATGTTGGCATGGGTTGGATGGTTTGACAAAATCCCAAATCCTACTTCAGTGTCTACTTTGTCACAGTTTGCATTGGGTGCTGTTTTTGTGCCACCAGCATTAGTAAGGTTGTCATGCCAGCTTGCACAACCATGAATCCCTAGAAAGAGCAGCTTTATGCTTGGAGATGAGGGGTTAAAGTATGAGTTGAAGCCAGAACAGAACAAGTTTCTTGCTGTAGAGGAGCTATATGGCTACTAACATTTTTGAAGAGATAAAAATAGTGGTGACGTGGAGTCTGTGTGAACCCTTAAGATACAAGATCAGTAGAAGTGAACAGGGGCAAAAGAACTAGAGGTGCAGAGTGGGTAAAGGTTGCAAGAGTGTATAAGAGAGGGAGAGATTGGGAATGGGTGAGGCAACGAATATAAGAGCAAGTGTTGCATGGATGATAAGTAAGAGATGTAAGGAAGAGTAGGTGACAACAGCAGAGATCGAGTAGGGTTGAAGTGTGGATGTAGTGAATAGTAGATAAGGGGTGTCTGGGGCTGACCAGTGAGGATAAGGGTGAAAAGTGTTGTTGTTGTTGGCACTCCGTCGCTTACAACTTCGATCAACGGAACAGCCTGCTCGTGAGATTAACGTGCAAGTGGCTGAGCACTCCACAGACACGTGTACCCTTAATGTAGTTCTCAGGGATATTCAGCGTGACACAGTGTGACAAGGCTGACCCTTTGAATTACAGGCACAACAGAAACAGGAAGAAAGAGGGATGAAAAAGTTGTGGTGAAAGAGTACAGCAGGGTTCGCCACCATCCCCTGCCAGAGCCTCGTGGAGCTTTAGGTGTTTTCGCTCAAATAAACACTCACAATGCCCAGTCTGGGAATCGAAACCGTGATCCTATGACCGCAAGTCCGCTGCCCTAGCCACTGGGCCATTGCGCCTCCACTCAAGGGTGAAAAGTAACTGAATAGTAATGATGATACAGCTGACAGGGGCAGGATGAGAGATAATGATGATGATGATGATATGTGGTTGAATAGGTTGCAAACATAGGTGGGGGTAGAGAGCAGCAGATGTGGTGTTTGAGGAAAATGAGAGATGTAATGGTGGTGCACTAGGAGCAGCACTATACAAGGCAGTGAAAGAATAGAAAAAAACCAAAGGAAGTGTGTATTTGTGTGTGTACCCTGCAAGCATGGATGAGTGGTAAAGAAGTTTGCTTTACAGTTGCATGGTATCTTGGACAAGTTCCTTCTACCACAGTCTCAGATTCAATCCCCCAGATTTGAGGGCAAAATTAGGGAAATGGAAGCTGCCAGAGGATTACATGAAGGATACGTATGTCTATGGAATACCCAGCTACTTTACCCTACAATTCAATGTGTTGACAATTCAGCCAATTAAACAGCTGAAATATTTCAGTTCTATATTTAAGAGATGAGGAATTATTTATATTATTTGCAATTGACAGACATTTGTCCTCATTTTGTTTGTTGTTAACACGTTTATGCCCACGGGCATATGGCATAGTGGTTAAGAGCGCAGGCTACTAACCCCAAGATTCCAAGTTCGATTCCAGGCAGTGACCTGAATAATGATGATAATAATAAGAATAAGAATAATAATAATAATAACAACATCGAAAACTACCTTAGGAATGAGAACCCAGGTTCGAAATTTCCCCAAAACACCTGATGAAGGCTGGAGGGTATATCAACCGAAACGTTGTGTTAACAACAAACAAGATGAGGACAAATATCCGTCAAATGTAAATAATATAAATAGCTGGAATATTTGCTGCTAAAACAGCCAAAAGATGATCTGCTCATCTTTGCCTTTGTTAACCAGAGAACAATAGATGGTTTAAGGGTACTCCTGCACTGCTTACAATCTAATATCAGTTGCAAATGAGGATTGATAGATAGGGGAGTTAATCAATAAAACAAGACACTAATTAAGTATCTCACTCTTGTAAGTTCAATCAAAACCCAAATTTATACTAACTTCCTGTAGCACCATAGAATAAATGCTGACCATGTATTGAGATCAATATAATTGATTGTATCCCTCAATTATATTGATCATATACACTCAATATAATAATTTCTTTGTCATGAGTCCAATGAAAAAGATATTCAATTAATAGATGAGATGGATTTTTAAAAATTCTATTCTTTCCTTTGACATTTTAGTCCTGGGAAGAGAAACTGTACCCATTGTCCATGCCCTCTGCAGACCTTTCCACACTGTTGAAATCAATGCAGTTGATATTCAGTTTGAATTTCCACTTGGTTGATGCCTGCAAGGAAAATATAGGCATCTACTGAGGTAGAATCATATGTCCACAGTTGTCCTAATGTGTCAGGAAAACAAAATGGAAAACAGGCTGCCTTTTCCAATATAGCATATCAATCAGTTCTAGAGAATTCTTGATTCTTGAAACTATCTCTCCTCTTATTCAGACTTGGTTGCAACTGCCACCTGGTGTTTATTTACTATTTCTCAGAGCAAAGATAATTTCAATAAATTAAGAATTTATGTTGTATATTTAGTATACTGGGAGACATTGCCAGTTTAAGATAATCTCAACAGGCTGACTGCATATCCATCAGATAACCTGATGAAAGTGCTTTCAGCTGGGTTTGTCCAAGATATGCACAGAGTAATGAAATTCAAACCACTGATCACTGAATTATTTTTCTTAACTCATTTTTGTTTTAATTACAGGAGTGGCTGTGTGGTTGGTAGCTTGCTTACCAACCACATGGTTCTGGGTTCAGTCCCACTACATGGCACCTTCGGCAAGTGTCTTCTACTATAGCCTCAGGCTGACCAAAGCCTTGTGAGTGGATTTGATAGACAGAAACCCGTCGTATATATGTATATATGTATGTGTGTGTTTGTGTTTGTCCCCGCAACATTGCTTGACAACTGATGCTGGTGTGTTTACGTCCCTGTAACTTAGCGGTTCAGCAAGACAGACTGATAAAATAAGTACTAGGCTTACAAAGAATAAGTCCTGGGGTCGATTTGCTCGACTAAAGGCGGTGCTCCAGCATGGCCAGTCAAATGACTGAAACAAGTAAATGAGTAACATGGAGTTGGTTACGTAGTTCCAAAGAGCTTGCAGTTCCAGATAAAGTTAAAGAGAGCAAAGAATAAAAAATATTAAGTGGAGTGTTTTGTGTCATAGGATGAAGAGTTAAGAGTAGTAAGTGTGATACGAGAGCATGAAATGGATGCATCAGGTGGGCTTGAGTTTTGGACTTTGGACTCTGGCTTTAAGCTTTGAGGTTTGAGCTTCAGGCTCAGTAAGTAAATGGGGCATCATTGATTGATGATAAATTTCTTACCCTTGCTTCTTCCAGTGCAATTCCCTAATTTCAAGTCAAACCAATGTGTCAGAGAACATTTTACCAATGATAACACCCAGCACTATGCAACTCAACTGTACTAGCAGTAAGCAATCAATCCCGCACATCACTGTGTCAATAGGGACCAATTTCAATGATATAACACAGACAGAGAATCAAGAAAAACGTAAGAGAATTGTTTTTATCATTTGGAGTGTTTCTATCAGCCATTTTAACCTTCATATGCTTGTTAAGCTTTCAATCATTCTTCAGTCACAAGTCAAGTTCTGATCAGACAGATCTATGATCAAGGGCATTCTAACCATGGCCACACCATCTTTTCAGACATAGAGTATCTCAAACTATATGACCCAAAATAGGCTTCTGACCAATTTTTTAAAAAAGAGAAAGAAAAGCACTACTAAGAATAGGATTTGAGAGAGTTTTGATTATCATTTCAGAATTTTTTCAGTTTTACCCCACATAGTACATATCTTGAAATTCCTCTTTTCATTGGCTGTTTTCACATGACCATATGTAGACTGCTATCTTTTCATTGATATGACTCGTCATTATTTTGATATCCACTTTTCTATGTTTGCATGGGTCAGACAGAATTCATTGAAGCAAAATTTATATGGCCAGATGCTCATCCTGTCACCAACCTTCACCTGTCTCTAAACAGGTTCATATTTCCCCAGGGCCAGACATTTTCCCCAGAAGATTGGAAATGAATGACACCGTTTTTATGACATTGATATGTATTTACAACTATTATGTTAAAACAAGGGATACAAACATACACATATTCACACACAATATCATTTTTAACATTCACTTTTTCCAAAGCAGATTTTCTATGGCCATTTGCTCTTCATGATACCTCAATTGTTTCTAAGTAAGATAATATTTTCTTCATGCTGAATATGTTTTCATGGAATATTGGGGATAAAAAAAGGCACTAGTTCAATGAATGTGACATTTGTTTTCAACTGTTACAAAATATCAAGACAAGGAAACATGAGCACACACACATAAACACATGCAGACATATGTGTGTGAGAGAGAGAGAGACAAGCTTCTTTCAGTTTCTTTTACCAAATTCACTTCCACTTGATGGAAGAGGTTGTGTGGTAGACAAGACTGAATGGGCTTGAAAGACACAGACATTTTCCACTTTGGCCAAGCCCACATCAACTTTTTCAAGTTTTACTTGAAAAGGAAAGTAATAGTGAAGAGGGAATTTCTACTTTACTGCAAATTTGTTGAAAGGATGATGAGATAGGTGAGCAAATTCACTCACAAAGCTTCTACTATAGCCCAAGGCCATAGTAGAAGACACTTACCCAAGGTGCTGCATTGTAGAATTGAACCAGAAACCACATGAACTATGCATGTAAATACAGAGTGTAGACTCACCGCCTGCCAAAATCGACTTTGCTTTTCATACTTTCAGGGTCGATAAAATAAGTACCAGTTGAGCACTGGAGTTGATGTAATTGACTTACCTCTTCCCTGAAATTACTGGCCTTGTGTCAAAATTTGAAATTATTATTATTATTATTATTATAATTATATAGCAGTAGTAGTAGTAGTAGCAGCGACTGCAGTAGGATCATCCCGAGTCAAATGTTATTGGACAAGCCTATGGTGCATGTAGATAGTGAGTTGAACAACTAAGTGTGATCTGCAGTTATTTTATTAACTCCAGTTCACCTCCTGATCCAACAGGCACATAATCAAAACTTGTTTCATTAATCCTTTTCTTTGGTGGGGGGGGGGGGCTGTTTCAGACATTTTACAGCATTATACATGTTCTTCCTTTTCTAAAAGAAAACAAAAAAGAACAGCAGAATGTATTTAGAGGAAGATTTGACTGTTACTTTTAGCAGATAGTGTGACCACTTAAAGCAGAGGTGGGGAAATTGTTTAGTGCAGCAGGCAAAAATTTCCAAAGTAAAAGGTTCTTGGGCAGATCACAAGTTCTAAATCTTATATCTGTGTAAATCTTGTATGTATCTATGTATATATACATTAATAAAGATAAGTTTAGCACATTAAATTAATGTGTAACATCTTCATTAACGCTGTCACTGAATTTAGGGCATTTATATTACTTATGAGGTATTCTATGTTCTTCAGCTAATGTAGTTGGTTCTCAAGTGGATGGTACAAACCTAGTAATATATGTTTTATAGAGAAAGCAAGATTTCCATTCAAATGACAATTAGCAGTCGATTTTTCTGTTTGAGTCTATCCATTTTAAATCGTAGTAGAAATGCAACCTATTGAATAAATTTTATAATTGAAAAATTTACTATATATTTTGTACATACCAGTACACCAGCCTGCAGGCGCAGTAAAATGAGCTTGTGGGCACAGGTTTCCCCACCCCTGACTTAAAAGGCTTCTCATTGGCTCTGCTGCTGCTGCTGGTAGTAGTAGGAGGAGGAGGAGGAGGGGAAGCAACAGCAGCTGTTGTTGTTATTGTTGTTTTTGATAACTCAAGTTTATAAAGAATAAAAAGTTTAGAATGGTACAACAATGCACTGTAAAACAAAAAATGGACTATATACCTGTTGTAATTTGGTTATCTATAGTCCAATGATATTTCGGAATTACAATTCCTTCTTCAGATCTTCTTAGATGGAGTCTCTGCTATAAACTGTTTTCCAATGGTTTTCTGTTTTTTCGGAAGCGTCTCAGTAGTGGTCTCACGAAGCTTCTTCCGGAATTCCTCATGAGAAGTGCGTGAGGTCGGCTATGTTTCAATCTTGTGTGTGTTGGTACATCTGTGGCACTGCTTCTAAGTTATGTGTTATACGTGCAGCTTCTCTTTTTTTTTTTTTTTCGCCCTTCTTGATCGAAGTTCACTAACTGTGCCCATTCTGTATTTGTATTTAGAGAAAGGGCATATAGAACTACATTATCCACTGTGTCCATCCCTTTTTAAGACAATAGAATGTGATTTGACAGAAATTAGAGAGCATCTCTAGCATGTTATGTGCCTACTAAAAAGTTTGTTTCTGTTGTCTGTACACCCATCCACAATATAATCCACCTGACTTTCTATTTGTCTTTTTCAGACTAAACTGGACTCACAGTTGTTTGCTTAAAAAAACTGAAACTACTGAAGCAAGCTTGAAAATTTTACTTTCTTTTTGCTGTTTCAAAAGAAACAGCAACCAACTTTTAAGAATATTTTTACCAACCAGCTTTATCAGCAAAAACAAGAAATTGAAAAAAAATTGAAGAACTGAAAACAATTTTCATTTGAGAATTTTATTTTTGTTAATATCTATTAGTATTCATGCCAGAAATCCTGTAATGTATAGACAGGTATCATTAAATTAACAGTATTATGTGCAATTTATAATAACAACATCACAGCTGTAATAAAATGATTTATATATATATAAATGTCTTTTATCTATTACTTATTTCAGCCATTAGACTGCAGCCATGCTGGGGCACCACCTTGAAGAATTTTTTACTGAATGAATCAACCCCAGTATTTTTTTTAAAGTCTGGTATTTATTCTAACAGTCTTTTTTTTTGCCAAACTGCTAAGTTACAGGGACTAAACAAACCAATACCAGTTGTCAAGGGGTGGTGGGAGACTAAAACGAACACAAAGATACAAATACACACACACACGCATGCACATATATGTATTTTCAGTTTCCATCTACCAAATTCACTCACACAGATTTGGTTAGACCAAGGTTATAGTAGAAGACATTTGCCCAAGTTGCCACACAGTGGGACTGAACCCAGAACCATATGGTTGGGAAGCAAGCTTCTTACCTTACAGCCACACCTATGTGTATATATATATATATATATATATATATATATATATATATATATATATATATATATATATATATATATATATATATATATATATATATATATATATATATATATATATATATATATATATATATATATATATAGTTTTAGGGAAAATAACCAATTTTCAAGAACTCATCGATGAAAATCCACTATCACATATAGAAAAATTAATAATTAAAAGCACAATAAATGAGTATAATATAAAGTAAAGTAAATATCATAAGATAAATATAATAAGATAAATATAATAAAAAGATTACACGTGTTTCATAACCAATTTTCAAATAGAAAAGAAATTTAAATCGATTAAAATCAATTGAAATTATCGAAAATAAGTTCTATTCAAAAATATAGCTACTCGTCAGATCGTAAGTAGAACAATAATTAGATATATATCTCAAACTATCACATATAGAAAAATTAACAATTAAAAGCACAATAAATGAGTATAATATCATAAGATAAATATAATAAAATGATTACACGTGTTTCATAGCTAATTTTCAAATAGAAAGGAAATTAAAATCGATTAAAATCAATTGAAATTATCGAAAATAAATTCTATTCAAAAATATAGCTAATCGTCAGATTGTAAGTAGAACAATAATTAGATATATATGTCCCTAATAATATTATTATATATATATATATGTGTGTGTGTGTGTGTGTGCGTGTGTGTATGTATGTATGTATGTGTATGTGTATATATATAGGGAGAATTCACAAAAAAACAAAAGACGAAGACAGGTGGTGTACAAAACAAACAGATGTATTAGTATAATGCTCGGGAATTGAAAAAGTCTTTAACATTTCGAGCCTACGCTCTTCCACAGAAAGGAACATGGAAAGAAATAAGGAGAGGAAAAAATTATGTGTAGTGGTTAGCAATCTATCATGTGTGTGTGTGTATATATATATATATATATATATATATATATATATAAAATATATAGTTTTAGGGAAAATAACCAAGTTTCAAGAACTCATCGATGAAAATCCACTATCACATATAGAAAAATTAACAATTAAAAGCACAATAAATGAGTATAATATCATAAGATAAATATAATAAAATGATTACACGTGTTTCATAGCTAATTTTCAAATAGAAAGGAAATTTAAATCGATTAAAATCAATTGAAATTATCGAAAATAAATTCTATTCAAAAATATAGCTAATCGTCAGATCGTAAGTAGAACAATAATTAGATATATATATCTCAACCAACAATAAGTACCAAATGAATTAATATGAAATACTTATTTTATAAAGATAGAAAAATTATTAAAAATATCAAAATATCAAAATAATAACCATTCAATAATCCTCCCTTCATCCATTATAATAACATGTATATTATATACAAAAAATATCTTACATAGATTATCATTGTTTTAAATTATCTTTGTTTTAAATACAATTTGAACGAAGTTTAAGTTTAAAATAATAATGAAGATAAAATTAATACATATTTAACCGGTGTAATAGTTAAAGCTATACTATTTAAAGCTAAAAACGTTTATTTAATTATCATTAAAAATCAATTGAATAATAGAAAAATACAAGAATATTTATTTCTACAAACGTAAGAATAAAAATATGAATGAAAAAATTATGAATGAAAAAATTAGGAAAGAAAAAAATTATTAAGAATAAAAGATTAAACTTTATATATATATACAAAGTTTTAATTAAAAAAAACCTTTAACGATATTATAAACAATAAAGACTAATTATTAATCAAATATTATCAATCAAAAATAATTGAAAATATATCAACACTATTCAAAATCGAAGTTCTAATATTATGTAGAAATGAAACTATAACTTCTAAACAATTTAGTGTTAAATAAGTTATCTATTAAAAATAATCTATAAAGAACCAAATGAATAATATAAAAAACAAGAATACATATTATTTTCAAAT